>NC_136726.1:20537385-20777385 GCF_936440315.1 Barbus barbus
TGTCTTGGTGTTATGAGCTTCCAGTACAGAAAGTACAAACATAGTGCAGTCAACATATAATTAAGGTGATAAAGAACACTAATGAAGAGAATATACAATAATTAAGAATAACAATAGTAATAAAAATTAAAAATATACAGAAAAGAGACATGACCATAGACAGAACTGTGAATGTGCATGTGTCCTATTTACAGATGTACAGTACCGGGGTGTGTTATGTGTTGTTCAGGTGGGATACGGCCTGGGGGAAAAAACTGTTCTTGTGTCTGGCTGTTCTGGTCTTTGAGGGCATGTCGTTGTAGGTGGCTCTGAACATGTCACTGCGTGTCCTGGACGTGTTTGTCTTTAAACGGTCTGTAAAGTGTCTCTTTTAATTGGTTTATTGATCCACGTGCTCTAAATTGCATATTGGATTGTGTTTGAAGGTGAACTGGCCACAGCTATTACTGTATGCTAATATCATGGGATTCTCTGAAGATCCATGGAGTGTATGATATAGAAAGGTGAAGAATGGTATAGAAGCTCAGAACACTGATAGCTGGTTTATATTTGGTATGTTGGTCTGGTGGATATTTCGTTTATTTTTTCAATTGTTATTTCATAACATTTCATTTTTATTATATTCATTTATAAAATTATTTAATAAATTATTGTTTTTTATTTGGTATAGTGGCCTAGTGCACTTTTTATATTATTTCATAATATTTTATACATTATTGGGTTTTATTTGGTATAGTGGTCTGGTGCATGTGCATGGTTATTTCATCTTATTTAATTATTATTAAAAAAAAAATCAAAATACGATTTCATTAATTCTTACAAAATTCTATAAAATTCTATCAGAAACCATTCCAATATGCGGTTTAGTGATCAGGAAACATTTCTTATCCATGTTGAAAACTCTTGTTCTGCTTCATATTTTATGAAAACTAATGTTTTGTTCAGGACTAATTTTATTTATAGAAAGTTCAAAAGAACAGCATTTAGTTATAAGTTTTTATAGAATAAATATTATTTAATTAGTTTTAAATCAATATAATAAATTCTGCTTTTTAGTTCAAATCATGGCAAAAAACAGTTTTTATGTTACTCCAGCTACTTTGTGGTCTGAAGTAAAATAAAACAAAACAAAAACAGGCAATGCTTCTATCTAAAATGAAAAATGATTGACTCTCATAGTTGTAAGGCAGGGCTTTCATTCTTACAGCCGCAATATTGAACATTCTGATATTTTCCATTCATTTTTCTATGAGTATCCAGTCTTCTGCTGCTCATATTGTCTCTGGGGTTAGTCAGTATTAATTATAATGTGTGTGTGTGTGTGTGTTGCTGCTGTCCCCTCTGGCTGACTGACTCATGTGTGTGTCGTTGTGTGTGCTGTGCACATCTGGGTGTTTCTTGCACTGTCCTTTTTCGTTTAAATCAGTGTGTCAGACTCTGGAGCCGCGACGGAGATGTTTGGAAGATGAACATCCTCCTGCAAAATCCTGCTAACACCAGCTTTAAACTGAAGTTAGCTTCACATTAGCTGGTCTAGAGAGCTGATCAGATGGACTAACACCTGGCAGACCAGCCTGGTGTAAGATGCTTAGAGTACGTAGACCAGCTTGGATCAGCAAGAAACCAGCTCGACCAACTTAGTCAACATGAAGTGGTGCAAGATATTTAAATATTGTACAAAACAATAAATTATTTAAAAATTAACCATTAAACAATACATAAAAAATATCACATAGAAATTATTTTATTATTATTATTATTTTTAAGTAAATATATAAATGATTAAATATTAAATAATTATGATAAAAATAAATGTTATAAAATACAAAATACTTTATTTTATATATATATATATATATACATACAGTCGTGGTCAGAATTATTGGCACCCTTGGTAAATATGATCAAAGAAGGCTGTGAAAATTAATCTGCATTGATAAACCTTTTGATATATATTTTTTTTAAACTCTCAAAAATCTAACTTTTCATTGGAGGAAAATAATAAAAAATTGGAGGAAATATCATTATGAAATAAATGTTTTTCTCTAATACACCTTGGCCACAATTAATGGCACCTTTTATTCAATACTTTTTGAAACCTCCATTTACCAGTTTAACAGCTCTAAATGTTCTCCTATAATGCCTGATGAGGTTAGAGAACACCTGACAAGAGATCAGAGACCATTCCTTCATCCAGAATCACTCCAGATCCTTCAGATTCCCAGCTCCATGACGGTGCTTCTTCTCTTCAGTTCACCTCACTCATCTTCTACAGGGTTCAGGTCAGAGGACTGGAATGGCCAGCAGAAGCTTGGTTTTGTGCTCAGTGACCCATTTTTGTGTTGTTTTTGTGGTTTGTGTTTGGATTATTGTCCGGTTCCAAACATGGCCCATTACAAGATTTCTGAAGTAGTTTTCGTGCACAGCCAACTTGTACTCTCCTAGGTTCACAAAACTGTCGTCCATAAAATGCGAACATTTGGGCTGTGCTCTGTTGTAAACAAATCTTAACCAATGCATCTACTTTCTGAAGGCCAAATAAAGTGCTTTTGCTTTCACCTAGAAACACAAAGCATCTCCCTGACACGGCTGCATCAACACTACTGCGGTTACTGAAACCACGCCACCTTTCTTTGCGTGAATATTTGGGTGGAACTACGCAAATATTTCCACATCGTGACGTAGACGTGGGGGCGTGTTTGAATGAGCTGTTTTAGGGGGAGCGTGGCAGAGTCTTAACTTTGATAAGGAACATCTCTTTGGGTTTGAGACTTTAGTTTTTGCAACTTCAGGGATCTTATCTATGCACAATCAGCTTGTAACACTCCAAAGAGAAAGGAAGACTTGAAATCGCATCATATGACCCCTTTAAAATAATATACATAACACTGAGTTGGCTTTGAATTCGTAGCTTTCAGTCACGTGACCAGCTCGAAAACCAAAGATCTGGAGGGCAAAACATCCACAGAACTGCAGCGCAAGCTTGTCAATTTTCCATCTGTTTCCAAGCCTCAAATATTAAGATCACCTCTCAAAAGAATAAAACAAAGATATGTGAACAAAATGCAAGTTTTGGCCATTTGCAATCCATGTTATTTGCACCCACCGCAAAATTTCAATCACTAAACAGCGCGACAAAACATTGTAAAAAACACTTAAAGTGCCTTAATGTATTTACAACCGTGATATTAAACGAACAAATTCAGTATGCACCTTATTGATTATGCTTACTTTATACAGGCAAGCAGATGAGCCCGGAATATGAATGTAATGTGCTAAATGGTTCCGTATTTTCTTTGTTGTATTTGTATATGGGAAACCATTTAATATGAAACTTTGCACATTGTGTTTATATTCTGGGTACATCTGCTTGCCTGTACAAAGTTTACATCATCAGTAAGGTGTTTACTGAATTTCGTCTTTTAATATCTGCGTTTTACTACATTACTACTTAATGCAATCTGCATAAAAATAACTGGCGGCCAGTGGAGCAAAGCTTTGTTTTGCCCTCCAGGTGGGCGTTCCTATAAGAGTGTGACGTCACGTGAAAACTATCAATTTGAACATAAAGAATTTTTTTTACAGTTAATTTTACAAATGTGAAACAATATTCAATGCGGTAAAAATGTGGGACAGGACTTTTATTTGTTGGTTTGCTCCATCCAGAAAAGACCAAACGCTCAGAGAATTGAGATTGTGCCCTTGCTCAGGGAGTTTCCTGTAGCCACGCAGCCCTCGACCAATCACTGAGCACCATTAGGCAGCGTGTGGCGGCTCCCGTCCCAGCGTTAATGATACTCCTGACCTCTGACCCCGTGAGAGAGATGAGCAGGCAGAACTAGCCGAGGTCTGAGCCAGAACCGCAGCCGACGGGAACGCGGGACGAGATGGGATGAGACAGATCTCGCAGCGAGGAGATTTTAACTAAACTAAACCCCTCGCCACAATAACCGCACAGATGGGATGAGAGGAAGATGACGGATTGTACCTGTGTTTATTTTAAGAGCAGATTTCGTTCTCATTTCGTTGGGGTTTTTAGCGTTGTAAATTTTTGTTACTTCTAAAATATGTAAATATAGTTATGTTGCATCGGTAGGAATGGAAATCGTGAATAGTTTAACAGTACTGCTTCTGATTCCACCAATGAAAACAGTTCTGTAACAATTTTAAGCTTTTTTCATTCAAGAACTATAAAAAGGAACCACATCTAATAAAATAATATAATAATGATATGGTTTTAGAGTATTTTTCTTTAACAAACCTGCTTAGAACCAGGTTTCCCAGACTAACATTTCAGAACGTTTTTCTTTTTTTCTTTCTTTCTCTTTCTTTCTTTCTTTCTTTCTTTCTTTCTGAATATTTTATATATAATTATTATATTTTATTATGCAAATAAATAAATAAATAAATAAATAAATAAAGTGAATGGGACAGTGTTGTTATTTTTTTTATATAAAAATGAAGCGCTCTCTCTCTCTCTCTCTCTCTCTCTCTCTCTCTCTATATATATATATATATATATATATATATAATTTAAAAAACAAATTAGAAATGCTGTCTTAAGAACTAACTGAAACAAAAATAAATTAAAGGAAATAAAAATATTTCTAATAGAAATGACAAAAGCACATAACAAAATTACTAAAACTTAAAAAAAGATTAGAATATAAAGGTAATAGTAAAAAATTAAATAAAATTCAAAATATCAATAAATAGCATAATAGTTTATTTAAAAAAAAAAAAATTATTTGCAAGTATCTAAATTAAATAAAAAAAAAAATTAAATAATTTAAAAAATATGCATATATATATATATATATATATATATATATATATATATAATGAAGTGTATTTATTTTTATATTTAGGTTTTTTTAGGTAAATGATTTTTAATCATTTACAGCCCCATTTACACCATGAAGTCATATTTTCTGTTGGCTGTGTATGAGAATAAATATATTATACACTGTTGACATGAATCAGATGTGGCATTTCAATTCTAAAAACTGAAATTGAATTAACACGCTCGGGTGGTGTAAATTCAAAAGTTGATTGCATACCTAGTTTTCCTTATAACTGTCTCCCTAAATCTGAACGTGAACGTGGGCTGTGTCACAAAGCTCCTGAAACATGTTGTTTATGGGGCAGAGAGGCGGACAGCAGTGACATCTATGGAGGGTTTCCACATCGCCACCTACTCCTCTGAAGACACTTTCTGTCATTTTGTCTCTCCCACATGCTCTCGCTCTTCTCTCCGGCCGCCCATGATGCTGCCGAGGGCTAAATTGGCTATTTCCATGTAAATATGAGGCTTGTGTGTGGTTTAATTACTATGGAGATGACTTAGGAGCGAGCGTGTGATTTGAGCGATCAGAGCCAAGCATCAGGGAGGAGAGCGGGAAGGAGGAACGGCGGATAATGCTAGACGTGCAGAAGTTGGAGGTGGAGAAGCTTGTGATCAATTAGGAGACTGGGAATAAACTTCCTCTTTTCTTTTCTTCTCTCTGTCTTTTAGGGGAAGAGAAATAAACCAGGAGTGGAGTCCGTCGCGTCTCCTGATTCAGGAAGAGGAAGAGGAGAGAAAAAAGCCATCAAGTAGGTGCAGGGACATCGGTTTCGTTCACTGGGGTGTTTTGTAAGATCGTTGTGTTGGAGCGAAGCTTGAACATCAGAAATCAGCGCCGCGATCGCAGTCCGTTGTGTTTTGAGCAGAGGAAATCATTTCAGAAGATGTTAAAGCAGTGGCGGTCTGTCAGAGGAAGCAAGAGAGGCTCCAAAATGTGTTTATCATCAACATAGCAACTACAATGATAAAAGCAACAGTTCATTTCATTCATTTACATACTAATATGTCTAACCTAGATGTATATAATGTAAAAAAAATATATATAAAATTTTATTACGAAATAAATTTCGTATATTTAATAAATATTTTTTGATGTCGTGTGATAGCCCAGAGAATTTTACTTAGCAAATTGACTGATTGATTTCAATTAGGCAATTCAGTTCTTAACATAATTTTTTTAATAATAATAAAAATAATAATAATATCCTTTATTATAAAAATAATAATAATAATACAAATAAAAAAAGCTCAGGGAGTTAATAAATTTCATGTTTCATCCTCCATATTGACAAGCATTGGGTTGGTGATCAGAAAGATTATTACATTATTAATTGTCAAAATTATTAGGGAAAGATTATCTGTGTACTGGAGCATGCATATGCATATATATATATACAGTATATATATATATATATATATATATATACACACACACACACACACTTTCATGAAAATAATAATAATAAAAAAATATATATAATTATAATTGTTATGAAAAAGTAATAATGAAAAATTGTACTTATATATGCACTGTATACTTATTATATATATTTATTTATTATATTTAATTATTTAATAATATATCTATAAATAGATATATCTATCTATACACATACATACATGCATAATTGTTATGAAAAAAAATATATAATAAATTAGAGACATACAAAAACTTTGATTTATATGTGTTCATATTATTGTTCATATTATTGTTATTATTTAAAATAATAGTAGAATACTAGCTAGAATAGAATACATTTTATTATTGTTATCATTTTTTATGTATTAAAAGCATCCTCTCCCAGCCATTGCGGCTCTTTGATTGACGGTGAATCTGAAAGCGTTTGATTGAGGATGCGGGATGTCTGAACTCAGCGGGACGCTGCGTTTGCATTGTTTTGCTCGGCAGCTGATCACACGCCTCCTTGTTTGTGGGATGGTTATTCTCAGAAACGCGCGCTGGTAAAAGTCGGTGCAATGTTTTGACTGTGTTGTGTGCTTCGTGACATTGCAGCTGCTGCTTTGGACTAATGAGTACTTCATTGGATTTCAAGCTTGCAGGTGCTTGTGGAAATCTGTGTTTTTAACTGAAAATGGCTTTTTTCCCCCTTGAAGCTGTTTTTGAAATTCTAACTTGACATAAATTACCTTTCCTCCCAATATCAGGTTCATCTGAGCCTTCGTGTTTCTCTCCACCCATGCAAATGTTTCTTTTCTTAAGCCAAACGTGAATAGCATCTGATATTGTGTTGATTATATTTAATAATCTGTTTTGGTTAAGTGTGATGCTTTACAGCTTTTTTATCTCTCTCTTTCTCTCCTTTTTGCTTTTGGTAAAACTAATGAATGCACAGGTATAATCTCGCTCGTTTCTGCTCTGCTGCCTTATGGATTCATCGGCTGTTTTTATCTCTCTGTTTGCTCATAAAACTGTCTTTGCACCTCCTTATGAATGGTGAATTCCTCTCCTCTTTCACTTCCTGTCCCGGATCAGGAGATCGGCTGTGTGTAGACTGATGGAGGAAAGATGGCTGATGCTCTACTGACATGTATGTGTGTCTCTTCAGTGATTTAGACAGAGACTTTTGGAATAACAATGACAGCAGTTCAGTACAGCAGCGCTGGAGCTCATACCCGCCCAAGGAGTTTGTACTAAACATTTCTCCTTATGCCCCTTACGGAGATCCACGCCTCACACTCAAGTGAGTCTCTGTTCAGGCTGGTAAGAGACACAAACCCCTGACCCACTGCTCATACCATAACACACCCCAACCCCAACCCTCACCACTCACACCCCAGATCTGTCTAACCAGCAGCACAGAGTCTGATTACTACTGATTACTTCATTCAAATCATTCAAAACGACCGTCTGACTGACATATAAAGTGACCCAAAAAGTGCAAATAGCACCATAATATGTGACCCTGGAGCACAAAACCAGTCTTAAGTCTTAATTTGTAGCAATAGCCAAAAATACATTGCATGGGTCAAAATGATCAATTTCTCTTTTATGCAAAAAATCATTAGGATATTAAGTAAAGATCATGTTCCATGAAGATATTTTGTAAATTTTCTACCGTAAATATATCAAAACTTATTTTTTGATTAGTAATATATGCATTGCTAAGAACTTCATTTGGACAACTTTAAAGGCGATTTTCTCAATATTTCGATTTTTTTGCACCCTCAGATTCTAGATTTTCAAATAGTTGTATCTCAGCCAAATATTGTCCGATCATAACAAACCATACATCAATGGAAAGCTTATTTATACAGGATGATGTATACATCTCAATTTAAAAAATTGACCCTTATGACTGGTTTTGTGGTCCAGGGTCACATATATGCTCCTGAAAATGATTCATGTGGTCAATAACGTGAAAGTTGCACTCTATATTTACGTTCAGAACCGAATGAGAAACAAATTAATAAGTACGTGTCAGTCCATCAGCAGTTTTTCGCTGACGCGCAGAAATAACTTACATACTGCTGCACAATTACTGTTTTCTTTTACAGATTTTACAATGCGCTAATTCAGCTCATTTTAGTTACTGCATTTCAGTTGAGTAGGCTGCGATATCAAAACTGTCTAGTTTGCAGTGATAGAGCTCATCTGTTAGTGTGTAATTATGTTTTGGTGTGCAGTGGGCTATATATAAAAAATACTTATATATTAATTATTAATATTAGTATAAATTATATAAAATTACATATTTTATACATTTTTAAATATTTTAAATATTACATATTTTATTTATTCATATAATTATTTTAAAAATATATTGTAAGTTATAAGTATTTGTAACAAATTATATATACAAAATGTATTATTCAGTATATTTAACACAGTATACAAGTACATTATATATAGATATAGATATATAGATATGTATAAATAGATTTATAAATTAATGTATGTATTTAATATTTTAAAAAACTGTAATTAATAATTTACTTTTAAAATATATTATTTTATTTAAATATAATAGTCAAATTATACTGTAAGTAAAATTTATTTTTAACATATGTATATTTAATATTAAAAATAATAATACATTATAATAATGAAAGTAACAGTCATGTATTATATATTTGGTGTGTGTGTGTGTGTGTAAATATTTATTAGATTTATTAAACACACACACACACACACACACACACACACACGTCCCAGATGAAGCAAATTAAATGCATTGAAACGACCGTTTTTCTGTTAGTATTTGTTTTTTGTGTGGTATGTGTCAGACGGTCAGTGAGTGGACTGTAGGCTAAAACTTACCTTCCCCTAACACAAGCCATATATAACTGTACCCCATCTCACCTGTTACCCAACCACTCCCCCAACAACCTCAACCACACCCTGATCACTGGCAGGGCTGTAATGATGAGGAAGCATCCCATAATCCAACACACTTGGATATGACAATGATCTCATAATGCACCAAAACTCATAGTATCTGATAAAACAGTATCATTACACCAACCAAGATGACACATAAAGACAAAATGCTTTGAAGGCAAAGTGTGACATTTCGGCTCCTAGGGATGGATATATATATATATATGTTTATAATATATTATATTATTAATAAATCATATTATTTAACTTCCAATATCTGCCCTTACTGATATTTTTAGATTGAAAAGCACTCATTGTTTTAAGGGGTCTTCTTATTTTCTGTCACACATTTAAAAAAGTAATATTTATTACTTTTCATATTGTATATTATAATATTTTGATGTTGTAATTGTTTAATAATTTTTTCATTGTTTCAAAATAGATTTATAATATTGATCATTTGTTTATGTGCTATAAAATGGAAATAATTACTGATTTATTGAAATCACCCAAAATTAAGTGTTAGTATTATTATAATATTTATTGAAAAATGTAATTTGGTTTTATTTTTCATAATTTTTTTTATTTTTGAATTTTTTTGCTTTTTAGTCATTTTTTATTTTTATTTAGCTTACATTTTTATTTCAGTCTTAGTCATTTTAGCACTTCAACTTAAACATCATACACATGAAACATTATTTCAATAATTTAATTAACATGTTTATTTCAATGCCTAATTTTCATTTTAGTTTTTTTTTTTTTTTTGTTTAGTTTTTCAATATAATATTTATATTTGATTTGATTTGATTTCAGCTTTATTTCAGTAAAAAAAAAAAATTTTTGGCAGCTTTAATAGTTACCTTATGTGGCACGAAACAGAATTTGAATCTGTTTATTTGAGCAGCCGTTCTGAATGGTGTCGCTCGTGATGCAGAAATCGCACACTTCACATTTAAGTTTGTTAGATGAATGAAAGTCATTATGTAGAGTTTATGTTATTTATTCCACATTGATGTTCTGTACGCTTTGCAGGACTGCAGGGACATTATCAATGTATTGCACAGTTTACCTCAAAATATCTTCAAATCCATTTTGCCAAAATCGGACACTAAACGTCCCTCATTCCCTACAGCCCTGCTTGTCTCTTCTTAGCTTATGAACTTTAACCTTTCACCCCCTCCCACCCCCTCCTACCCCCTACCCCCTACCCCACCTCCTCCCCCCATGGGGTGTTACCATGGAGACGGACAACCCTCCCGCCTCAGCTATCCAGCGAACAGCAACAATAACAGTAAACAAACAAGGAAAAATGGCATCAGTAGCGTGTATCCCTCCTTGCCGCCCGCTCCCTTTGAGGGTTGACCGTTACAGTCTGATTGTGGTGTGGTAACCCCCGTTTCACCTTGTTTCGAGATGGTGTTGTTTTGCCTCTGTCTTCTTTCTGGGGCTGGCTGTGTCCCTCTAGCACTCCTGATTCCTCCAGCGCTCAACCCTCGCCGGCCTAATCCAGACAGGTTTCGCCCGCCGCTTCCTAGAAAGAGCCAAATGTTTTAAACACGCTTGTCCATCAAATCCGGCAGCAGGCGCACGGAGGGGTTCAGATGGGGCGGCCGCTGTAGAAAATGAAAAATTAAATAAACATGTTAGCCACGGTGGCTCAGGTGATTCAATTCGGATCCTCTGGACCGGTGACCTGCTGGATTAAACGGTGTGGGGTGTTTGCAGACCGCTGCACTGAAGCTCGGCTATTTGAGACGGAAGCCGCAGATTGAAACTAAACCAACTGGGAACAGATGCTTTGTCGCACGTTGTCTAGTTTGCAGCATCTTCATTTAGACTTTAGAACTTAATTGAAAATAGAAATAGAATAGAAAAAGATGTCTTGAAGGAGATTGTTCTTTTGCATTACTTTGCATCCATTGGTTGTCTGCATTTGGATCAGATCATATAAAGTTTTTAAATCAATATATCAGTTATATTGTGATCCTTTTTGTCACAATATAGAAGATGCTTGTATTTCGGGATGCATGATATATTAGTCATTGGCTAATTTAAGAGTGTTTTTTTTTAAATATATTTGTATTATCTCTAGCAAATTATTATCTCTAGTAATCTCTAGCAAATCTCAAAATTAATAACCATTTTCTTACTGTACATAATAATGTTGCGAAGCCTAAATTAATTTGTAGCATTTAAAACTTTAATTAGTTTAGTTTTAGTTTATTGAGAACTTAGTATATAATTTTTATATTAGCTGTTTATCATTTATTGGCCATAACATGAAAATAAATATCATCATAATATTATCTGCCATAATTGTAATGAAGGTGCATCCTGCTAAATATCTAAATTCTAATTATTATTATTATTATTATTATCATCAACATCATCATCATTATCGGTTTTGTTAGTTATTTGCCATAACACCAAAATAATTATTGATTTATTGGTATCAGACAGAATTAATATTATTTTAATATTTTTTATATTCTTATATATATATATATATATATATATATATATATATATATATATATATATATAATTTTTTTTTTTTTTTTTTTTTTAGTATTATTAGTAGTGGTATTACTGATTTTAAGTGTGAGATCAGATTCCTCACCTGGTTTTGTGCCAATCTGCAGCTGCCGGCTTTGTCACTTAAAGCTCTTTTTGCTGTTCTCCTGTCGTTTTTGACGTTGTTGGTGTTGATGTTGTATTGTGTTTGAGCGGTGCAGCAGTGTTAATATAAATCTCTTAATAACTGCATGATGACTTTCACCAGATCCACAAAGTGGTGACCATGATTATAAATATTGATGACAAAAGTAACCCTCGTCAAATTTTATTTGTCTGCGTGAAGTCTGCAACATTTATGGGTGTCATTAAGGTGAAGCATGTCACCGGGAGTACATATGTGGTTATTTGAAGCATCATGGTTGTTGTAAGTCCCTTTGTACGCCAAAAACACCAATTTACACTCTTAAAAATAAAGGTTCTTATTGGCATCAATGATTCCATGAAGAACCTTCAGCATCTACTCCACAGAGGTTCTTAATAGTGGCGGATGGTTCTTTAGATGTTTAAAATGTTCTTCACACTTAGAAAATAATGACTCTTTGATGAACCAGAAATGGTTCTTCTATGGCTTATTTTAAAAAGGTTCTTTGTGGAACCAAAAAGGTTCTTCTGCACTTTTAAAAATAAAGGTTCCAAAAGTGTTTTTTTTCCCTTCCACAGAATAACAGTTTTTGGCTCCCCATAGAAGCTTTCAGTGAACAGTTGTTAAAAGAACCGTTTTTTCTTAGTGCAAAGAACATTTTAAACATCTAAAGGACCTTAAAGGTTCCATGGATGTTAAAGGTAGGCTGGCAGGTTCTTCATGGAACCATCAAGGCCAGTAAAGAAGCTTTATTTTTAAGAGTGACTTGAGAGAAATCACTTACACTACCTGGTAAAACTAGGCTCTGTTATGCCCCCTAGAGGAGGAGCTGCTCTTGGTGTTACCCAGGGTGACTTGTGTTAGTATGTAGTCACTGTGAGGACACACATGTAACACTCTCATGGGATAAATGATTGTGATTTATCCAAACCTGTAACCGTTTCTTCTCTCCCAATGTTTGTCTTTTTCCACCTTTTTCTCTCGTTCCTTCCATCTCCCCGGCTCTCTTTCTGCTGGCTCCCTCAGTGGGACGGTGCCCGGGGGCCAGAAAGGGGCCGCGGGGGGTGGATTGGGGGACAGAGGGGGGCCGTCGCACAGCGACAGCGTGAGGAACATGATGACGGGGGGCATTAAAGCCGGCAGGTGGCAGACGGTACAAAGCCGCCTGCATTCGGGAGACTTCAAGAACGGCAAGTGAGTCGAGCCCACAGGGGACAAGAAAGAGAGATGTGATGTGTGTGTGAGATGTTTAAGAAAGTTAAAAATGCCTTTGTGTGGGTCTGCACTTTGCTGAGATTTCAGGCCGCCCTGCAGTCTAATAATAGCAGGATCCGTACGACTGACTCAAACACACTTAGAAACACTCAGAAGCGGCAATAGCTCATTTCAGTCCATTATAAAACGCAACAGCCACAGCAATGACTCAAAAGACGGCATAAGTGGTGATATCATGCACCTGATTCCGCCTGCAAATACGATTCGCGAGGGATAATAGGGTCTTGTATCGGCCTGAGGAGGGTTATTTTGCGATAACGACCGGCTGACTGGCGTATTATAAAACAATCAAATGGACAGGGAATATTGCGTTTTAAGTCGACATATTCATATTTTCCACAAGAATATGAAACTGCTCAATTGTTTTCAACATAATAATAATGAGAAATGTTTCTTGAGCAGCAAATCAGCATATTAGAATGATTTCTGAAGGATCATGTGACACTGACTGGAGTAATGATGCTGAAAATACAGCTTTGATTCACAGAAATAAATTACACTTTAAAATATATTCAAATAGAAAAGTTATTTTAAATTGTAATAATATTTCACAATATTTCTGTTTTTACTGTATTTTTGATACAGTGTAGGTTCGTGTGCTGATGAAGCTAAATTAGTGCTATTGCAAATAGCATTCCATCTTGACTTCACTGTATTTTGGGAGAAGAAAGAATGTGCATTATGATACTTGAAGCTAACATCCATTATAAATCCAGTATATTTGACTGCAAAAAGTCACATTTAACCAGAATCGAGAGTTAATCAGAATCAAGTATTCCAATGAGCTGTAATAAACTGTAATCACAATCAGATGGGAAAATATGATGTGTTTCGATGACAAATTTCCATAATTTGTCTGAGTTTCTTAACACCAGATTTTTCAGAGCTGTCAGCATAAGGTTAAAGTTTTATAGAAGCCGTTTCTATAGCTGGAGATGTTAAACACAAATTTTCAATCTTAAATTGCCGACAAGTGACACTGTGTAGCACAAAATATTAATGCATTAAACGTCCTATAAATGTGCTTAATATTTCAGTGAATCCTAAATTTATATCTGTCAGCAGTGTGAAGCGAATCCTGGGAGAGGAGGAAATATCATTACGTTGGTGAGAAAAGGTTTAGAGAAACCAGACAGATTGATTTCAGCAAAACGTGACAAAACAAAGATGTGGCCCTGTCCCGAATGATGCACTTCATGCTGACTTTTGCATGTGTTCATGAACCATGGCAGCGTGCTGCGTGTCCCATTTGTAGCGGTAGATTCAGGAGGGTTTTTATGAGCGCCTCCTATGGGGCATTTGCTCATTTAAGTGAGGACAGCAAAGTCTGAGGTCAGCATTTGAGACATTGGCATAAACAAGATCCCAAAAAACATGACTAAACATAAACTGACTCAAGGAAATAACAAGTTAAACAGAGCGTTTTACAGTGTAACTAAAAACTACACCTTTAAAGTCAAAGTGAAATGCCGTTTTCAACCCATTTTACCTCTGCAATCTGGTGTTTTTCTGAGTAAAATTATATTTAGTCTGAAAAAAAAGAAAGTTGGGTGAGACTTTCCATACAGCAAAATTAAAAAAATAAAAATAAATAAGCCCACAATAAATACATAAATTAAAAATAAATGTCTATATATTTAAAAAAATATTGAATATTGAATAAAAATATATTGCTAACATATAGTTTACAACATATTTACATAAATATATTTTCAGTAAGTTTTAGTTATTTGTTTTTCAGCATTTTCTTTATATTGTCAATCTAAATATATTTAATTGTCTATTTTTTTCATTTTCCAAAAACATTTTATGATTGGAAATGTGTTTTCCTGCCCACTAAATATATTTTGTAATATATTTTTGCATGCTAAGATTTGAAAAACATATTTAATTAAGCCGTGCAGCATATTTCATCATATTTTGGGCCATTCTTGTATATTGTATCTAAATACCTTTTATATTGTCTATTTTTTGCATTTATGAAAAATTTATTTGATGATTCAAAGTGTATTTTCTTGGCCCTAGAATTACATTTGTTATAGATTTTGGCTTTTAATGGTAAAAAAATTAATATATATATGTATATATATATATATAATATTTGAAAAACATATTTCATTAAGCAACGCTCTTTACAACATATTTCACAATATATTTATTTATTTAATCATTTATCCACATGGGTTGTTTTATCCATCAGATTTGTGAACTGGATTGCTAACAGCAGCCACTAAATTACAAAATTTGTGTCATTTTAGAGGCGGACCACTGATGAATTTGGCAAAATAATGCCAGGAACATGTACTAAGTTGAGACATTTTTCATTTCATGTTAATTATATTGAGCTAATTACCAAGGTAAGGTACCAAACCTCACAAAACGCTACATCACCAAAACACACCCAGAGCTGCTAAAACGCTACTGTATCCGTGTGCCGCTTGTGTGTAGACGTTCACACAGCAAGTGTTGCGCACACATACACACAGGGGGCTCAATTTAAGTTTTCTTCACACCCTTCGCTAACACCTCCTCTCCTCCAGCACCTCACATATTCTCTCTTCTCACACTCCATCCATACCACCAGTCCTCGTTCTTCTCTCCTTCTCTCTCTCAACACGCCCTCCGTTTTTCTCCATCTGTAATTGGATTCTATTTTAAGGCAGCTATATGTGTCTGTCTCTTGTGTTTGTGTCTCACACCCCCTTTTCCCGGTCTCTCTCTTCCTCTGACTTTCTTTCTTGCCTACATCTTGTTCTCCACTACGCTTGTTTTGCCCCCTGGTGTTTGTCCTGCAACTACCTGATGCCCTTTATCAGCTTAACCAGTTGAGCCGGTGCAAGTCATGCCCTATGCCAGCTCATTAATGTCAACATGAAACCAAATTCGTCCCTGTTTACTTTATTAATACATGTTCCTGGTCCTACTGTGAAGGGTGAAAGGATTTTTTTTTAAATATAAGACACTGAATAAGAAGATAATATTAACTAATAGTCAAGTAGATATTTAGTCATTGTTTTAGGCTACTGTTGCACGTAATACAGCCTTTATAAAGTCTTGACAGAAGTTAACAGTCATTTTATGTCAAGGATAGAGCAATAATAACAAATTTGGATCAGTTTGAAAAAGTAGTGCAACCATTGAGATACTCTGGATAGTGAACTTGATCTTTACTCTGCATATCCAGGTCAAAAAGACTCAAAAATTTATGTAAAAGTAGCGGCATTTATGTAGCGGCAACTACATTTCATGTAAAAAGCATCAATTACACACTTAATGTGCTCTTAATTTTGATGCAAAACCATTAAAAATATCTCCTGTGAAGTGAAAAGTCATGAAGAAATTCTGGAATGTTTTTGCAACCAAATCACTTGTATTTGAAGGCAGCATTTCCTCATTAAATATCCTGTTTCACATAAAAGCATGTCACATTACAGAAGTAAAATGGGATGTGAATGACTTTTCATGCTTGAGTTTGAATTTGATACCAGGACGGTTTTCCTCCACTGGAGCAAGTTTATGTTATGTCCCATAAACTTCTTGTTATATTCAGCTCTAAATCACTCTGAAATGTGTTTAATGAATTCTTTCAAATGTTCACTGACAGGCACTGTCAAAAAAAAATTTGCAAAAAATGTATCTTTAGGGGTACAGCAGCTTGACACTTGTCACCGGTCTACTCTTAAAAGGTGCACATTAGTACATTAGAGTAGTAACATTTTACCCGTAAGGTGCTAGTATGAACCTTTTAGGGGTAAATAAGGTTCAAAGATGTCCCTTTAAGGCAAGGATGTCCAAACCTGCTCCTGGAGGGCCAACGTCCTGTATAGTTAAGCTCCAACTTGCCCCAATACACCTGGTAGTTTCAAGCCTAAAGACCTTGATTAGCTGGTTCAGCTGTGTTTGAATGGGGTTTGGGCTAAACTCTGCAGGACAGTGGACCTCCATGAGCAGCTTTGGACACTCCTCCTTTAAGGTTACTGCCTCAGTGACAAGCTGTTGTACCCTAAAGGTACAATTTGTGCACATTTTGTCAGGGAGTGTGGGATTGCTGAGATTGGGCAAGCTGAAATGGGATACAATAGCCAGGGAATCTTTATAGGAATCGTGTTTTCAGCTCAGGTGAAACTCATTGTGAAGTTTTAGATGTGTATTTGACACAGTTTTGAGATTAGAGTGAAACAGGGCTAATGAGTGAAACAGAGGGATGTAATTGCGAAGGGAGGGGTGGAGAGGACAAAAGAATGACGGATGAGCCAGCGTAGTTGGTTGGCTGCTGAAGGGACACAGGGGGCCGTGGCGTTGCTTAAAACGAGTGTCGCAAGAAACGACATGCAAAGTTAAGAGAAGAAAGGGAGGAGAGGGATGTGTGAAGATGGGAGGCTCTCAACAAACCAAAAAACAGTCTCCCGGAAGAACCGGTGGCAGCCGACTGACGCCACACACGCCGCGGCACACACATGCGCACGGTCGTTCAGGGCAGACGCGTCACACACCGCGATCCACTCAGGCACGCACGGGAGCGGGCCGCAAGCAGGCCTCACACGCCTCCCAGACACATGCGCACGCTCACCGCTCGCCGTCGGCTCAGGGAAGTCACGTTCGGGCCGGGAACGGACATGCACACGCACACTTGCAGACTCATGCAGACCAGGGCGGCTGTGGTCTCTTCTGCTACCTGTGTTACGGTGGCTATTGCCTCTGTTTGACGCTTCTTTCCTTTTTTCTCCTTCTCCTCCTCTCACCACCTACACCTCGCACTCCGCCTCCTCCTCCTCCTTCTTCCACTCCTCTACCCCCTTCTCCTTCTGACAACACCATCTTTTCGTTGTCCTTTTCCTCTCTGGCTGTTCCGTTCTGCCCCCATCCGTCCCTGAACCTCTCGTCCTCCTCTATGTCTCCGTTATCGCCTCTCCTGTCTTCAACCGACTCCCTGACTCTCCTTCACCCGGATTCCGAACTCTTTCCTTTCAACCTGTCGACTTCCTTTCCTCCATGCCCATCTGCATCCCCTGCTCCTCCTCCGACCCCTTCAAAATCCTCCTCGGATCCTTCTCCTCGTCCCCGCCCTTTTGTTCTTGTCCCACCTTCTCTCCTCCTCCTTCCTCGTCCCTCCCTCTGTCGCTCCCGCCCTTCTTCTTCTTCTTCTTCTCGCTCCTTGCCCTCTCTCCTGCTCTGCCCGCACAGTTTGTCTGACCACGACCTCTCCTCGGTCGAGACCTTGGATGACATCCCATCAATGGGGGCGACGCCTCGGCCCCGCACGTTGCTGCGTCAACAGAGCCTCCAGCAACCCTTGATACAGGCTCCGGCCCCAAGTTTGGCCAGCAGGCCGCCAGTCTCCCAGAGTCTGGGTCAGCTGCACACCCAGCCGGGCAGCGGAGGGGGCGGAGGCGCAGGGCCTGGGGGAGGGGGCGGGGCCGGCTCAAGGAGCTCCAGGGGCGGCCCGGCAGGTGGCGGAGCTTCACGCTATAGGCCAGAAGGTGCCGGGGGGCGGGCCTCTCGCGGGAACCCTGGCAGCGTGGATCACATGATGGGTCAGATAAAGAATCGAGGCCTGGACGTTAAATCCTTCCTGTAAGTCACTTCCTGTTTGGGTCTGTCCTGCGCATGCCTTTTTGTCCTGTATTTGTATGTCCTAACATTATTAGTCTTGTCTAATTATTTACCAATTGTTTAAGACAGTGGTCCCCCCCCCCCCCTCCAACACTGCACATTTTGTATCTCTCCTTTGTCTGACACACCCAGTCTCTACTAATAAGCTGATGATCTGAAACAGGTGTGTTTTATTTAAGAGACACGGAATACATGCAGTATTGGGGGGGGGGGGGGGGTGTATGGTTGGGAACCCCTGGTTTAGGAATAGGAACAATTGGACATTTTCACCCAAAAATGAAAATTCTGACATTGACTAATCTTCAAATCATTCCAAACACATACAACTTTCTTTCTTCAGTAGAACAGAAAAAGAGAAGCTTAGCGGAATGATCACGCTGCTCTTTTCCATTAAATAAAGGCATACAGTGACTTGGGCCTGTAAAGCTACAAAAGTGCCTAAAAAGAAGCACGATAACAGGGATTCAGCTGACTCTTGCACTGCTTTCCAAATCTTTTGAAGCGAAATGATAACTTTGTGTCTGATGCGTCTCTCACAGATTTCATCATTACTTAAATTGTAGTCTGTCCTTTGTACAAAGATATCATGTAATTATATAGTGTACAAGTCATATGAACTACTTTTATGATGCTTTTTGTCTTTTTTAAAACTTAGTAATGTCCATCATCATTCATTTCTTATTGTAAGGAAAAGAGCTGTGGTAAATCATCATTCTCTAAAACATTATTTTGTATTCCACAAAATAAATCATTCATTTTTGGGTGAAATTATAGGTACACGTTTTTATGCACATTTTTATGAGAGCTTGTGCATTATTTGAGAAATATGTCAGACTACATCAGTTCCCTTTCTCTGGGATGCTTCATAAATACTAGCCCTGTTTTAGTACTGGAAATAATAGAGCTATTAAAACAGCGTAAATCTCATAGAGTTCAGCTGAAAATGATCTGCGTGCCTCTTCTTGTTTGTCCTCACCTCTGTTCCTGCACCACTGTCTCTCTTCCTCTCCAGACTCTGTCAGACAGTCGTTCATTCTGTCACACTATATTTCAGCCCCGCAGCAGAATATCACTCCCCTCCCTCAGCGCTCTGCACTGATGTGCTGTTTTATGACGTTCTGTTTTATAAGACTGAATATTGCCTTGCCTTGTGTGTGGCCTGCCTCAGCTGGTTTAAATATGTCACATTTTAGGACCTCAGGGGGCCGCTGGAAATATGGTACCGGGACTAATATTATGTATGTGTGTCAGCACATGCGTTTGTGTTTGAGCATGTGTTTGCCTACGTATGAGTGTGTTCATGAATGTTTAATGTGCTTCTTCTGTGTTTAAAGGGACAGTTCACTTCAAAATGTTATTTTTAATCATCATGTATGTAATTACACAGCAGTTTGTCTTTCTTCTTTCTAAACACCATAAAAGTAGTCCATACAGCTTGTGCACTATATTCAAAGTCTTCTAAAGTCATATTTATACTTATATGCAAGTCCAATTTACTGAATTTACACAATAGTTCTCAAAGATTGCGTTTTTGAATTAAACTGTTGCACTTTCGGTTGCAAAACATGAATTACATCCCAAGTTTTAAAATGCATATATGCAAATTAGATTTTTTACAGATATTGTGTTTCATGGAAGAAAAAAGTCATTTGTTTGGGTTTTGAAATGGCATGAGAGTGAGTAAATGATGGCAAAATATTAATTTGTTTGGTCAGCCATTTAATATCTCTTTGTTACACTTATGTTGTTTTCAAACAGGGACGTTTATTCGAAGTCTAAAACATAATGCCTTAGAATAGCCGTGACTTATTGAGTGAACAGGACTGCAGACTATCAACCGACTGCAGCACATAACAATGGCTTGATCGGGGCTACAGGTCTTCAATAGACGCTCTGGTTGGGTTTATATAACGGCGTTTAACTCCGTCTCTGTAAATCTCTCTGCCTGACACTGCGTGACCTGCGGAGGAAGGGAGGGCAGGTCTCAGCTCAAATGACAAACAATTAACGCGACTGAACATCCTCTAATTTCCCAAGATTATCCACACGTGAACACACAGCAAATCGGCGTGATTGATGGATTTCATGGTTCTCAAGTGATGTAACATGGTTGAATTTGTAAGCCTGCCTCAGTTGTGCGTATGCGACGTTTGGCTCTGTTGTGACGCATTTAATTGAATTATAATAGATGCTTTACTGAACGGGGTCGGAGCGAGAGAAGGCCTGTAATTTTCACATTTAAACACAGCGATTCAGTGATGAGTAGCTAGGTGTCTTGACGCGCTGCTAGGTCAACAGCTTTTTATGACAGGTTTGAAAAAGATTTTCTAGTGAAAGCCCGCTGAATATTTTCTACAAATGCCATTATGGCAGTTCAACCTGTGCCACATGATATTTACACTCTCATTTTTCAGATGCACTTCTTGTGCTTGATATATATTCTTCATCCTTCATCCTTCTCTTTATCATCGTCTCGTTTTTCCGGTTCTGTCCAGTGATTGAAGGAGTAGTGTTATTTATATGTTGTTGCAGTATTTACTCATGTTTTAATTAGCTTTTATTTTTATATTTTCAATTTTCATTTTAGTTATGTTTTATTAATTTTATGGGCTTTTGTCATTTTTTTAGTTTTTGTTTTTTAGTATTTCTATTTAGCTTATTTTACTTCGGCTTATTTCAGTTATTTGCAACATTTCTACTTTTCATTTAAGTTGAAGTTTTTCATCTAATATATGTTTGTTATTTTATTTCTGTTTTTATCCAGTTACGGTCATCATTTACTCACTGTCATGTTGTTCCAAACCTGTATGATGTTGATGCTGTTCTTTGGACAAAATGGACAAAAAAGTACTATAACAGTAGTCAGAGTACTTCGTATAAATTCAGAAGACTTATAATATAGCACACAAGTTGTACGGACAATTTTAAATGTGCTTTTCTGCATTTTTGCAGCTTGTCTGCCTTTGGAGATGCAATAATTTATATAATTATATAATAACGTATTGGGGAAAAAGCTGCTTACAAATCAAATTGTGAAGTTTTTTGTTAAGAAAGTCTGTTATAGGGGTTTGTAACATTATGAGTATATTTTTTGGTGAACTATTTCATTAAATGTTTATGTTTGGATATACAGTTTGTTGTATGTGTGTTTGATTGGGTTTATACGCAGTTAGGTGTTGAGGTTAAAGTCTTCGCTACAGATTCACATTAACCGTGAAGCATTGATTTTCTGTCCTCCGAATCATTACTCTCAAAATGGATTGTTACTCCAAGCCAGAGGAAGAAAAGAGAAAGAAATAGGGGAAATAGAGTCTGAGTCAAGGTTTAGAAACGCAAACCACCATACTACTATTATTATTGCTGCAGTTTGCAATAGTATAGATGCTGTGGAGATTTTCTGTATGCATTTAATGTCGGATGACCTACAACATTTGTCTTTTCCTTTCTGGTATGGATAACTGGAACATTTCTATATGCAGTATGTGCATTGTTAAATGTTTCAAGTATGCTACAGGTACACTGTCATCACATGAAATGACTATGCTGCATGTTAAGTTTAGCAATTGGTATTGGTACTATTTTACCAGTTATATGCCAGATTTTGGTGGTTTGATCAAATAACAGTGTTTCTGCAGGCCCTTAAAGTCTAAATGCACCCTTTCACAAATGAAGGCCTTAGAAAGGCCTTGTATAGAAAATGGTATTAACTGATGCATGCATTGCTAAAAATGAAATCTTCCTCAGTATTTATGTCTTGTTTTCCAGTATGAATATATAAACATCCTCAAATTAAGATACAGTTACTTAAAAAAGCAATATGAAGATTTGAAGTCTTGTTTTATGATCATTTTAACAAAATTAAGCAAGATTATGCATAAAACAATAACTAATGTCTGTCAATAGGGTATAAAAACTTGTTTTCCCTTTGAATTAAGTTGATTTTACTGATCCGACTGGCAAATATTTGTTTGTGTTTTATTTATAAACTCAGAAAACAAGACTTTGCTTCTCAAAGTCAGTGTATCCTGAGATAAGAATCTTTAGACATTTTTAATGGAAAACAGGACTTTAAAAAAGTCTTAATAATCTGTTGGAAGCTGTATTTTCAGACGAAATTGAAAATAGACATTTATTATTTTGAGACTATATTGTGTTCTCTTCAATTTATTCCTTGTATTTTCTTTACTTGGTCTTATAAAGGTCTGAAAAAAGTCTTAATTTTACCTGCAGAAACTCTACAATAATGACCTAGAGAAAGAGACGAAATAAGAGCCGATGCATTGTGGAATACAGTAGTCCTTGATGTTTGCATATTGTGTATTTTAGCAAAAGCAGTAAATAATTTTCAGAGCATACAGAGAATTTACAATCTGTGAACAATATGCATACTGCAAAAATAGTATGGAAGTATGCCATTCCAAAACATCCTTGTTCCGCTTATGCTCGGAAGACTAAATATTTCATCGCCGCTGGTTAAAGGGGGATGTCATTGACACACATACATGGCCTTGGGTCTGACATAGAGACAGAGAAAAGCAGAACAAGAAAGGGAGGACGAAGAAAGAAAGAGAGGAAGGGGGAGGTGGGGTGTAATTGAGGGTTGTTGGTGTGTTATCAGTGGTCAGCGACAGTCCTGTGAACATCCCCATACATTCGCCCATCCGGCTCTCACCGGAAAGTGCCTCTTTTTATTGCTTTTGACAATAATGATTCCTGTCTGTTGCGCACACGAGTGTGTGTCGTACGTGTGCGAGTGTGTAGTCGCACCAGTCAGGAGCTATTTTTTGCAGCCATTAAATTCTGAAAGGTAAAAATAGCCAAAGTGTGCCAAAATGGAGGGAAGCCCAGGAGAATATGAAGGAACCGATGGATTTAAAGCAAGAGAGAGAAGAAAAATGGAAGATGGGGAAGTGGGGGGGGGGGTGAAGAGTATTAAAACCACTTTAGATGTGAGGAGAAGGAAAGGAAGTGGAGAACAAGAGATCATAATAACATATGACAAGGTTAGGACTTAAAGGAATTGCTCAGCTGAAAATGAAAATACTGGTATTGTTCACTCACCCTCATGTCGTTCCAAACCCATATGCTGTTCATTTTGTGTGGAAAAATAAAGGGAGATATTTTGAAGAATGTATACCATGGGGATGTAAAAAAATCTTGCCTGAACATATTTTCATGAAAAAAATATTTAATTAAATAAATGCTAAAAAAAAAAATTATAAACAAATTTAGGCATCACAACAACATAATATGAATAATATGAAAAATAGTATAATATAGAATAGTATAACAAAAAAATATATATATTCATTTTGACATTTGCTAAAGATTTTTTTAAATTCTAATAATAAACTTAAGAAATGAAGACAAAATAATATAGAGAAGAATATGGAATATTCTTTTAAATATGAAAAATTATATTAAATAATTTAATATATTTTGTCTTCATTTCTTAAGTTAATTATTGTATATTGTATATACTGTATGTCTATTTTAAATATTTTTTGGATTTTATTATATATATGTTGTCTGTGTGTGTGTGCGTGTATAAATAAATTATATTTTTAAAAAGTATATTAAATATTGGTTTGTAACAATATGCGTTTAGTAAGAATGTGAACTGTTCGTTTAAGATCAAATGGCGGCTTTCAAAAGCTGTTTAAGAGGAGTTTAATAGCAGGATATATGAGAGGGGTTGAGGCTCAGAGATGAGGGGGATTTGTAAGGAGAGAGAAAAATGAAGAAAGTAAGAAAGAGAAGAGAAGAGGAGATAGAGGGTGAGCAGTGACCCAGAAAGCAGCAGCTCAGTGCTGACACCTCACACACACACACATACACACACGGCACTCTCAAATAGAAACAATTAGTCCAGATCTCTCGAACGGCTCTCAATTAAGGCTGAAGAGAGGGAGAGAGGGATGAAAACACCAGTGAAAGAGGGAGAGAGTGAGACAGGTGCAGAGAGAAGATCCAGCCAATGTGTTGAGTGAAGAGGACAGTAAATCAATGTGTGTGTGCCAGAGAATGTGAGTTTGAGTGTTTACAGGCCTGTTCACACTGAGAGCTGCTCTAAACGCGACGGGAATGACTGGAGAACTATTCACACAAAGCGCGACATAAAAAGATTGTAAAAACACATGACTGTGCTTTAAAGCAAATTACAATCTAACATTAAATATACAAACAAATCTGACATGAAACATTGATACCAATTGATACCAATTTACTTTGGTTTAACATAAAATACAACCCATCTAACAAAGATTTTACATGTTTTAGCAGAATATTCGATTTGTCTGACAATTGCATCTCTTGTAATGCAAAACACAACTTACAATCTCACATTTTAACATAAAAAAGATTGTAGTTGTAGTTCTTTCCTAAATTGTTGAGATCAGCGGGTCTCATTGGATCAACGGGTGCGTTTACATGACAGGTTTTCAACTAAAAATTTTACTTTTTATGTGTTTTGGCCATTCATTTACTTGAAGACGGCATTTTGGTGGCTTTAAAATTATATTGTTATCATCTCAGTGTAAAACGTGAATTTGTCAAAATTTGTTCCGTCTTTTTAGTGCCGTCTACTGTGAAACCACGGCCCATGCCAGTGCTGCCACCTTGTGTAACAACTGATTTGTGCAAAACCTAGTCAATGCGCATGTGCGACCTCTGCGTACAAAGTACAAATATCAAATGGTGCGCATACAGTGTACTATTCTGGTGACAAAATTTGCGTCACACGCACTGTACACCGACCCTTGTGTACACATAAAAACCCAAGTATACTTTAAGTGTGTGTATGCAGACAATCGTGCGTGAAATCTGCATATTCACGAATAAATCATGACTTACCAATAAAATGTATACTAAAATCGCAGTTATAACAATAAGTTATAACAATATCCAATTATAACGATATAATTGGAATTACTTTCAGAATTATTTTATGTTATGAATTATGAAAACATTGACAACCATTCAAAATCCACCTGACATTAAAGAACAATTAAAGTACATTTATAGCAACAGACGACAAAACTGCAGCATGCTTATGATTAACTGAACATTAATTGTGTAGACGCCATTATATTTATCGTTGTACTTATCCTTATTGGTATCATACTTAGTGTGAACAGGCCTTAAAGGGATAGTTCACCCAAAAATGCTGATTTTGTCATCATTTCCTCACTCTCAAGTTGTTCCAAACATAGATATGTATAAGTAGATGCCTCATTAGCGACTGTTTCTATGGGCCGCTACATGTAAGCGGTCCACCATATTGGAAAGGTCAATTTAATGCCATTTACCATAATTATCAATGAATAATCGAAGATGCCACAGTCCTGCACAGGATTGACGTCAAGTTGACTGTTGATGGCGGACTCGTCTACATGCTTGGAGCAGTCAAATGAGGCATCAACATATGGCTCCAAACCTGTAGGACTTTCTTTCGTCTGTTGAATGCAAAAGATGTTATTTTGAATAATTGCCGGTAGCACAACTGGGTAATGAGAGGTCTGCATACAAGGAGTTTATTTGAACTAGTTTTGAGGGTGGCACACGGGGCATTCCTTGAGGATCTTGGGTCTTTAGAGAGCGTTAACATGAGAAAAGTGCATATTTGTAAATCAGCTGCTGTCAAACAGAACATGTGCAGTGCGGTCTGAGGAACGGGGCTGATATCCCAAACTCAACACTAATAATATCTACTGCCTACTAACGGTTTCTCCTTGTGTTTCCTCTCGCTCTCAACTCTTACTTTCTGCACTTTACTGCTCTCTCTGTGTGTCATTTTCTTGGTGAAGGGAAGGAAAAATGGTGGTTCTCTCTCTCGCGATCGGATTGGCCGAGCAGGACGACTTTGCCAATCTGCCAGACCTACAGGAAGTACCGCCCAGTCAAGAAACCCCCCCTGACAAGAGGTATCTGTCAGAGTGTGTGCATGTGTGTGTGCGTTGAGAGATGCATTATATATTTGACCAACCCACTGCAAGCGGTTGAGCACCTGCCAGAGAGCACGGCATTGTGGGTAATACCCATCATAGCATGGATTTGCCACAGGCTCAGGGGCAGCATTTACAAACACAGCGGTGCGTTGCATTCTCGCATGCTCTCTCTTTCAAATCGTAATGAGAGCCAGTAGTTTCTCTCAAGCTCTGTTCCAAAACACTAGTGAGCCGTCATGCTATCGACTGCCAACATGGGCAGCCAAATCTCATAAGTGAGTTATTTGTAGTGCACTTCATAGGCAGCAGCTCTGCATGGCAGGTGAACCTCACAAAAGAGCTCTACTCATGAGAACCGACTCTTAATTGACTGCGATAAAGTTTAACATTAGCAAATTGGTAATCTAATGATATGATACTCTAATAAACATTGGAAATACAAAGCGTGCACAAGTTTTGGGTAAAATAGATTTTTAGTATTGATCTAACAAGTATTAATGCTAGAAAATGGCACACAAGAAGTTTACAAATAGTTTGATGTTAGCACAGGGGTCATCAAACTTGATCCTGGAGGGCCGGTGTCCTGCAGAGTTTAGCTCCAACTTGCCTCAACTCACCTGCCTGGAAGTTTCAAGTATACCTAGTAAGAGCTTGATTAGCGGCTTCAGGTGTGTTTAATTAAGGTTGGAGCTAAACTCTTCAGGACAACGGCGTTCCAGGACTGAACTTGGTGACCCCTGTGTTAGCATGTTGCTAAATATCGATAATGAGAACTACAAAAGGAACAATTTTTTCAATTAATTATTATAGTAGGATATTAGCATGCTGTCATGTTTACATATTCTAATAAGCCTTAAAAGTATGTTGCACATACAAATTACAAGTAAAAGTCGATTTTTAATTGGACTGAACTATTTTATTGATTCTTTTATTCTTTTGTTTGATGAAAGCATGCTACTATAAGCTAACAGCACAATACTCAGCATAAAAATACATAGTACAGACACGTTCTGACTCAAATTTTTAACTACTTGTATTTCAATGATTAGCAAACTACAGAAAAATGGCACTTTCAGTTGATTTTATCATAGCAAGGTTAGCATGTTATCATGTTTACATTGTGATACTCTAATAAGCCTTAAAAGTATGTTATACATACAAAAAAATTAGTACAATAGTAAAATAGTGAATCTTTTAGTTAGATTGAACTATTTTATCAATTATTTCTAGTATCGACGCTCTATTTACAAGAATACTAAAATTCTGTTTGAGTTTGATGATAAAATGCTACTAGGCTAACAATGCTATACTCAAATTAGCAAATGCATAGTACAGATAAGTTCTGAATAAAAGTGCATTTTTAACTATTTATATTGCAATAGTTTGATGCTAGCATGTGACTAAATAGCGATAATCATGAGAACTACAGGAAAAACAGAACTTTCAATTGGTTGAATTGAAGCATGACATTAGCGTGTTGTTGTGTTTAGATTGCGATACTCTAGTAAGCCTTAAAAATGTTTCGTATACAAATGAGTAAAAAAGTTGATCTTTTTAGTTAAATTTAACTATTTCATTAATTATTTTCAGTATCGATGTGAAACAACTACTAAATACTAAAAAGATAAAATGCTACTAAGCTATCAATGCAATACTCAAATTAGCATAAAAATACATAGTACAGCTAAGTTTTGAATAAACTTGTGCATTTTAAACTTATATTGCAGTAGTTTGATAGTGTTGCTAAACAGCGATACTCATGAGATCTACAGGAGAAATGACACTTTTTCAGTTGATTATAGGATGACGTTAGCATGTTGTTGTGTTTACATTACTATACTCTAATAAGCCTTAAAATATGTTTCTCATACAAATGAGTAAAATAGTTCAATCTAACTAGATTGACTATTACATCAATTATTTTCAGTATCGACGCAAAACAGCTGTTTACAAGAATACTAAAATTGATTGTGGAAGAGTTAATGATAGCATGCTGCTAAGCTAACATCGCAATACTCAAATTAACATAAAAATACATATACGGACAAGTTCTGTATAAAATAGCACATTTTTAACTAATTATATTCCAATAGTTTGATGTTAGCATGTGACTAAATAGTAATACTCAGAAGAACTACAGGAGAAGCTGTACTTTCAGTTGATTTTATTATAGCATGACGTTAGCATGTTGTCGTTTTATGTTTGTTTTTTTTACGTTTTATTGTGATACTCTAATACGCCTTAAAAATATGTTGAACATACAAAAGAGTAAAATAGTCTGTTTTTATTTCAATTAATCTTTTTTAATGATACTTTTAGTAGTGATGCGCAATTTACGAAAAGTTTGATGCTAACGGCATAATACTCAAATTAGCATAAAGGTACATAGTACAGATTGATTTTATGTACATTATATAGGATAGTTTTTACTGTTTATATTCAAAATTTTCTGTCCCACTTTATATTGTGTCTCTAATACCTGTGTACTTACATAGTAACTAGATGTGTGTATGTAACCATAGTGTAAGTACACATTGGTACATAGTATCTACAGCACTAATGTTTGTGTAACTACATATGTAACAACCCACTGAATGGCATGTGTAAGTACAAGTGTGTAACAGGGCATTGGTAACAACATTTTTTGGTAATGAAAGTACAAATGTGTAACAGGACTAACCGCACTTTTTTGGTAAAGAAAGTGTTACACTTTATATTAAGTAGACAATTCCTATGGATTTACCATGTAAGTACTCTGATGAGGGGCGAGTAAGTTAGGCTTTACATATGAATTGTGGTTGGTGTCCAGAATGTTACACTTTATATTAAGTGGACAGCTCCTGAGGAGTTACCATATAAGTACACTGGTATTACAGTGGTGCACCAACTCGAGATCCAACTCCTCCCACTTTACATATGCCTAAACCTACCTGAAGTGAAAAAGTGTTGTTACCAATGTCCTGTTACACATTTGTATTTACACAAACCATTCTGAGTGTTGTTACATGCGTTACAGAAATATTACAGCTGTAGATACTATGTACCAATGTGTACTTACACTGTGGTTACATACTACATACACATCCTACACACTTACTATGTAAGTACACAGGCATTAAAGTGACGTGACATACGGCCAAGTATGGTGACCCATACTCGGAATTCGTGCTCTGCATTTAACCCATCCAAAGTGCACACACACATCGTGAACACACACCCGGAGCAGTGGGCAGCCATTTATTCTGCGGCGCCCGGGGAGCAGTTGGGGGTTCGGTGCCTTGCTCAAGGGCACCTCAGTCGTGGTATTGAGGCTGGAGAGAGCGCTGGACATTCACTCCCCCCCACCTACAATCCCTGCAGGCCCGAGACTCGAACCCGCAACCTTTGGATTACGAGTCCGACTCTCTAACCATTAGGCCACAACTTCCCTCAGGGACACAATATAAAGTGGGACCAAGTTTTCAACACGTAATTACATATAGTTACCTTCCACCATCTTGAAGTATTCACTTAGCTTGTCACACTGTTTTCTTTATGAAAGATGCAATGCTGCCTTAGATTTGTGTCTAAACGAGGTTTCTTTAGGCTGTGTTATTTTCCACCTACCTTGTGGAACAGGGAGCGCGCCGGATGAATGCTGTCTAAGTAGGCGTCTTGCTATTTTGGAAGAGCGCTTCAGAATGGCTGATACTAAGTAAATGAACAAGCTGTACATTCGGCTGTATGTTGCTAATAAGTGCTGAGCTCATTAATCATGCTAATGAGCCTCACCTGAGGCTAACGTCTGTTTGAATGCCATTGGTGGCTGTGTGGGCCAGAGCTCAGCCAATGAGCTGTGAAATACAGTCACTTCCGTCACGCTGAGATGTGAAATGTTGTGATCTTGACTGCATGTCTTGCGAGTGCCTTGTTTATTTCTGTTTTTGGCATTTTTATCCCTATTTGTTCTTCTTTCATCCTCTGACTTTAGCGTCAGATCCTTTTATCTCTGCTCTCCTTGAATACGTCAACCAAGTTCACTGTTTTTCTCTTGTCTGTTATGCTTTATGCTGTATATTCGTGCTCTCTCACTAGGTGTCTCATTAGTTTTACTCTAACGTATGCTCTGACGTATGTTTCTAAATGAAAACTACTGTGCAGTATGCAGCCTAAGTTGCATGTGAAACAGTGTGCATTATGAACCGATAAATATTTCAAACAGATTGCTGCATTGTCACATGACCTCATTGAATTCAATAAATTATTATTTACAGAAATATGTACAGTATATACGCCAAAAAATAAAAAACTTTAAATTTACGTCTAATGATAAATTAATGGTAAAAAAACAGTTAACACATTTAAAAAACAAAACAAAAAATAACATTTAATATTTTGATAGGTATGTGCTAATAGATATGTATTAAAAACCAAGAGCAGAATATATATATATATATATATATATATATATATATATATATATATATATATACACACACACACACACACACACACACACACACACACACACACACATATATATATATATATATATATATATATATATATAGTGTATACAAAATAAAAAATAAAAATATAATATCTATAATTGTATTTAAAAATATAAATATAAAAATAAATGAACAAACATGAAATATATTAAATTAAAATATTATTTAATTTTAGTGTTAATATATTAAATATATTAACATTAAACATATACGTTTAATATAGTACTGTATAAGTACATATTCAAATATATAATAATAAGTATATATGTAAATATTTCATTTTTTGTTGTATATAATCTTTATTTCTATATATTATAATTAATATAATTAATTATTATAATTAATCATATTTTATACATGAAATATGTATTATATTATATATCTTTAGTTTCATATATTATAAGTAAGTATTATAATATATTAAAAACATTTTTGTTCAAGTTTACATATAACGTAAAAAAAAAAAACATATTACAAAATAAATGTAAATATGGGTGTTTTATAAACTGGATTATTCAATATCAATATTCAATATAATTTCAATATTTTGTCCCAAATTATAATTATAAATAAGATAAAAATCAGAATATGTCAATTGAAGAAATTTTTTAAGCGACATTAACCAGTGATTCTCTTTTTTGATTCATTTTTTATCAGAATTTGAAAATGTGAAGCATTTTTTTGCACAAACTTGGATTAAAAAATAAATCTAATTGAAAAAATAACCATATTTATATGTATTATTTTAAATATTTTATTAATATTATATTATACTCATAAAAAATAATTATGTGCAAATAAATGTGTATAAAAATATACATCTGAATGGTTATTTAAAAAATCTACTTAATTTTAAATTCAATTATTATTTTTTTTCAAATTCTGATTAAAAAAAAAAACATTAAAAAGGGTTGATGTTGATGCAGCTTCTGAATATTTTGTCTCTGTAAATGAAAGATTCAGTGCAATGCATTATGGTATATCTTACACTTAAAATTTTCTACTGTACTTCTTAAGGGAAAATGAGTATGCATTCAGAAAATTCACATATTGTGCTCATTATGCATATGATAGGAGCAGTTTTATAGTATTAGTGTATTAGAAATAGTGTATGGTATTTTGAACACAGCCAGTGTGTTTGTTTTGTTTTTGTGTTTGTGTGTGTGTGTGTGTGTGTGTGTGTGCACACGTTTGGTGAATTGCTCAGCAAGGGTTTTATATTATTTTAATTCATGCCTGTCACTTACATAAACATTCATTTATTAAAAAGCATTGCTCTCTAGATAACACACAGCACACAGTCTGCCTTCACCTCTCCAGGGAAATCCTCTCTGGCTAACCAGCGATCATCGCACAATATTTTTCCGCTGGATAATGGCAGTGAGTCACAGGCTGAATTAGTTTTTGATCATTTAGAGGGCCGACGAGTGATCGCAGCTAAATTAGAGAACGCAGACGTGAGTGTCTCTCTCTGTGTGCCTCACAAACAGCTGCTGTATGGCGTTATCGGTGTGATTTAGTGTGTTTGGTGGCGTGCCAGTGAGAGGAGGGAACTGACGCCGTGGTCGAGGCTAATTTACAGGCCTCTGACTGAAGTGGCGTAAGTCTCCTGAGACCGGCGCTGACACACACTCGGATGCCTCTTTAAACGCCAAGAAAAACATTAGGGGTCGCCCTGATCACCATTAAATTTATACACACTGATGCAGGAGTTCATTATGATGGAAACACCTGTAGTTCCTGTGCTGCTAGCGCCTCCTCTGGTGAAGAAAAGTATTGTTGCTCTCAACTTAAAATACAATACACAGTACTGAGGATAGATATATATATATATATATATATGTGTGTGTGTGTGTGTGTGTGTGTGTGTGTTTTAAATAATATATTATGTATTATCAGTTATTGAAATATTTAATGTATCTACTTAATTGTGTATATGTGTGTGTGTATATGTTTTAAATATGTATTTGAATATATATTAACAGTTATAATATATATATTACAATAAAAACATGTGTGTGTGTGTGTGTGTTTAAAATAAAAATTATTGTTTATTAATAATGTTATAAAGAATGATTAATTACGTAAGTATGGTTTTATGTATTATTATATATTATTATATGTTATTACATAACTTTTTAATATTTTTACATGCACCTTAATACATTATATTATATTATATCTAAAAACTAACAATATTTTTTGTAAAGTCTATATATATATATAATATATATATAGTTTTGTAAATTTAAGGTTAATGCTCATACCCTAACTAAGATAAACATTGTTTATGTGCATGGCAAATATTACTTTAATTTATAACGTTCATCTCAGCGGCTGTGTTTTGTTAATCTCTTGTAGTGTAGCTAACTAGCTGCTCAAAATGTTAGCTTTAACTAACAGTGTAACTAGCAGTTTGTATAAAGCAGCCTCCCCAGCACCACTGTACAGTTCAATACGTTTGGTGAACTTTCTCTTCAAACTCCACTTGACTTGTTCAATATTTCTCAGATGTTCCGGGTGGCTTATTTGGTCTTTCTCTCTCTTTTTTGCCTCAGACACGTTTTTTTTTTCTTTTCTCTCGTTCCCTGGTTAATTAGTTGCTGGAGTAAAACTCAGCGCTCGCCAAACACACACACATGCAATTAACTCAGCCAGGAAGAGCTAGCAGACTAATAAGGAGAAGACACAGAGTGAAGAGAGAGAGAGCGTGTCTGAATGGCCAAGCCTTCTAGCTGTTGGCACGTTCTTCTGGCCCATTTGCGGCTGCTCTGGAAGCTTGTGATTACCCAGAATGCCCAGTGAATGAGAATCTAACAGGAAGCGCTCGGCACTGGAGTAGCAACATAGCTGTGCTCAAATATTAAAGCAGCGGCAGATATCATGTGGAAAGCAAATGATCTCGGAGATGGAGATAATGTATTCACACACACACAAACACACACACACACACACACAAACACGCAGTCTTTGAAGTGCGATCTGATATGCTTGTATCTGTATGAAGTGCTTGAATCAGCATGAGCCAGATTACAGCCGCTGGATCACTGAGACGCTGGAATGAATTTGTGAGTGAATCTCACGATGTCTGGGTCATAATCAAAACAACACAAATAAAATATTATTAGGGCTGTGAATTTAGTAAATTAATTGAAAAATATAAAAATATATAATAATCAATAGAAATATATGTTTTTAATTACTTGGAAGAGTGTCTATTTATTTGTTATAAATTATATATTTTGTTGGCTTTTCACAGCGAATAAATGCTGTTTATTAAAAATAAATAATTATACTTTAAATCAATTATCAGTCACAGAAAATTCAAAAATACAGCTAAAAATGACAACTATTAATTCCTTACATTATTTTCATAAAAATTATAGGTGAAACGAAAACTAATGGCTGGTTTCCTGAACATAAAATGTATATTTTTGAAAATATTAATTTATTTATTTATCCATCTATCCATCCATCCAGGAAATTAGTATTTTTCATAAAGAACATGAAGCATATTTTTAAGACTTTATATTATTTTCATGACAATTAAAGGTGAAGTAAAATAATTTTTTTATAATACTTTTTTAAATGGCCCTAATTTATTACAACATGCTATCTTTATTTATTTATATACTTTTTCTTCATAAAAAAAATGAAGCATAGTTTAAAGACTGTTTATTTTTTACATTAAAAGCTGAAGTGAAAACTAATGATTGGTTTCAAATAGGGTTCCGTTATTAATTAATTAATTAGTTTATTTATTTAAATTACTTTTTTATTAAATTCAGTACAACATGCTATCTATCTATCTATCTATCTATCTATCTATCTATCTATCTATCTATCTATCTATCTATCTATCTATCTATCTTTATTTACTTATGTATTCATTTATGTATTTAATTAAGTTGTTAATTAATTTATTTCATTATTGCATTTATTGCATAAAGAAAATGAAGCATATTTTTAAGACTGTTTATTGTTTTCATTATTTTCATGACAATTAAAGGTGAAGTAAAAACTAACAAATCAAACCGGTTTCTGATTGATGGATTGATTTATGACCGTAATTTAAATTCAGTACAACATATTATCTTTATTTGCTCATTTAAATTAACTTAAATTAAATTCAGTACAACAAATACTATTTTAATACTTTAGATTTGCAAATACTGTAGCTATAAATAAATAATATTACTTAATATAGCAGTCATTTTTTTTCACATTACAGTGTGCTACTGAGAAATGCTTAATTATTGTAAAAATATATCTTAATACTGAAAATATGGTGTGCTGAAGTGTGACCCGGACGTGTACCTGACAGGTTTCGTGTCATTCGCTCATGTGTGGTGTGCAGCGAGAGACGTAAAGACTCGTTACACATACTAACACACACAGCCATTTCGCTGTTGATTCAAACGTGCGGCACCTTTCTAGCGAGGCTTTGCTGTGGATCAGGGCTGAAGCTCCCACTGCGATCATGGCATTTAGATTGAATGGATTTAAAAGCACACACACAGAGTATAAATGCTGTGAGACTCTCACCTGTGTTGTGTCAGAGAGAGGATCTTTCTGTTGTAAACCCAGCCGGAGGCTCTCAGACTCTTTATACTCCGTTAGTTTGAGTCTATGAATGAAACTCATTCATGTTAAGTGTTCTACTGTATACGCTGTAGACATTTACACTATTCACCGTGGAATACTAGTGTACTGCATACTTTGCAATATATACTGTATGCTGCCTAATGATATGTATTTTGAAATTTGCACATCATAGTATATACATATCATTCAAAAGATTGGGGTTAGTGAGATTTTTTCTTATGTTTTTAAAAGACGTCTCTTCTACTCACAAAGGCTGCATTTATTTGATCAAAAATACAGTAAAAACAGTGAAATATTATTACAATTTAAAACACCTGTGTTCTATGTGAGTATATTTTAAAATGTAATTTATTATATGATTATTATCAATGTTGAAAACAGGTGTGATGCTTCATATTTTTGTGGAAACCATGATATATTAGTTTTTCAGGATTTTTTGAATAGAAAAGAACAGTGTTTATTTGAAATAGAAATATTTTGTAACATTATAAATGTCTTTACTGTCAGTTTTGATCAATTTAATGCATCCTTGCTGAATAAAAGTTTTAATTGCTTTAAAAAAATCTTACTGAAACCATGGTTATTATAGTTCACTAAAATGTGTTACTTAAAATAAGCTTTAATTGAAACTAAATAAAGTTACTTCTTATTGCAACAAGTTAATAAGGAAAGAATTTAAATTTTGTTTAAAACGGAAGTATTAATTAAGTACTGAAGTACATTGAAGAGCTTCAAAGCAGCATTTATTGGTCACATTTTGTGATAAAATGTGTAGGATTTGAAAGGTGAGACTTTGTTTTTTATTAGAAGTGACAAAGCACAAAGCTCTTTGTGAATATTGGATGGGAGAGTCGCATGACAATTAATGTTTGGTGAAAGCAAATCAGTGTATCTGGCTTGAACTACGTCTGATTCAAACTATATGATTGCTCGATCAGTTCTAAATAATGTACGTATGTTGCATACTGCAATGTTAGTATGTGTAGTGTAGTAGTATGTTGTTTGGAACACATCCCTACACACACACACACACACACACACTGCTGCATGTTGCTCATGTTCTCAGTGGGTGTGATCTGGATTATAATATCAGCAGGAATTAAAACCCCAGTGACAAAAGCTTGTTTCTTTATTGACTGAGTTCAGACTTACACACTCATAGCCTTACACACACACACACACACACACACTCAGCGTGTGGGCGGCTTGTGTTAAACACGTCTAGTGTTGAGCAGATAACAGGACGCTGTGGTTTGTTGCTGTGAATACACATATTGTTGGGGCCATGCATTTGCATAAAAATGCATATAATTTGAATGATTATATAATGAGGTTATTTATGCAACTCTGTCGCAACCCACACACAACAATTCTGCGTTTGAATATGGTTTACAGGCTTAGACTTATATAGCAGCATATATTCAGTTTGTACAAAGGTTTTTCCCTGGAGCTGCTTATGAAGTTAGTCAAATCATTTGGCACCAAAAGCAGTTTTTCAAGACTATTTTCCAGCGTCTCTGACCCTTAGAATTAAACAGGCTGGTTTTGCTGCTGTACCTTTAAGACGTCTGTGCACATGATCTCTGTTGTGATTGGCTGAATTCTTTTCATGTGAAATGATCAACTTTGCTTACTTCAAGTAAGGTTTTAATGGATGTATGTTTTTGATTATGTAATTATTTTAGGCATAAAGTTATGTATTTACATTAGTAATTTAGCAGATACTAGCAGATAGATAGATAGATAGATAGATAGATAGATAGATAGATAGATAGATAGATAGATAGATAGATAGATATCTAAAATAGAATATTTTACTGAAGTCTAAATAAAATCTATAACATCTATAATCTATAAAATATTTTAATAAAATAAATATAATCTAATAATGACTGAAAAATGTAATTTTTTCTAAATAAAATTTTTAATTAATGCACTATGTACGGAATAATACAATATATTAATAAATGAATAAAATAATTAGATTAAAAACAATAAAATTAATAAATGAATAAAAAATGATGTATACATATTCAGTATTTTCATGAAATGTTAATGTTCGACTAATGATTTTTTGCACGTGTGTTTTTTGCAAGAGTACCTGAGAGCACAATTCCTCCAGAAGCCGTCTCAAGCATCAGTTTGATGAACTAGCAGTGTGACTCGAGTAGAAACAACTACTAGTGACAAACAGCTGTCAACGGGAGCTCTCCAGACAAGCCCCTGCGCCCCGGTCAGACTCCTGCAGAGTAATGGAGCTGTGTGTGTGTGTGTGTGTGTGTGTGTGTGTGTGTGTGTGCGGAGCTTCTAGCACTCCACTCGAGTAGATAATCTTCTGTAATTAGCTGTAGATAAAGAGAGAGCGCAGTGTGTGTATAAAAGCAGGTGTATTAATGAGAGGGAACGAGCGGCTAAAGTGAAGAGAACAGGCTTCGTTTGGACGCAGCAGGATTCAACAGACTGACTTTACAAAAGACTCGTAGAGTTTCGTGATTCACATGGCCTGCGGTCTCTCTGTCCCTCAATGGGAGAGTTAGCCTGATGACTTTCTCACTGTTTGCTAATGCTAAGGTGTTGTGAGGGGCTTTTAGAGTGGTGGTTTCTTTCTGGTCCAAGTCTCTAGATATGCCTTGCATCCCTCATTCAGTGTAAGTCTTTGGGATTTTATTAGGTCTGATCTTTCACGCCATGAGTCGAGGAAGCGGGGGAAGAGGGAGGTCGGGGGGGTAGGGGTAGGGGTGGGGGGACTAGGCCTGGGACTAGGCCCGGCTTACTTTTGTGGTCTGGTACACATATGACATAGCTGCTACAAAAAAACATACACTGCTGCTCAAAAGTTTGGGATCAGAAAGATTTTTAATGTTTTTTAAAGAAGTTTTTTCTGCTCATCAGAAAAAAAAACTGTTATTTTGTGAAATATTATTGCAATTTAAAATAACAGTTTTCTAAATAAAGTAATTATATTAAAAACACAAGTCAATTAATAAGCTTGCATTATAAGATCAGCAGTTATATAATTCTTTGCATGTTTGATATGCACCTCTAATTTATGTAATTATTTTAACATTTATGTTTAAAAAACAAATTAATATAATTGCTTTATTTAAGAATATTATAATTGAATTTTGTTTAATAAAATGACTATTTAAAACAACAAATCAATAAATAGGTTTGCATGAGATGAGCAGTTATATAATTTTTTGTATATGAATGCATCTTTAATTTTAAGGTAATAATGTTCAACATTTTTATTTTAAAGTGGTTTAATATGCCATTGTTGTTAATTACTGTATTTAACAATATTATAATTTAATATTGTTTAATATAATTATATAAAAACACAAGTCAACGAATATACTTGCATTATGAGATGAGCAGTTATATACAGTATATATATATTTTTTGCCATGTATCTCTAATTTTAAAGTAATTTTTATGTGATTTAAAATTAAATAATTTTTAATATAATTACTAAGTTTAACAATATTATATTATTTCAATTAGTAATTACATTAAAGATATTGGTGAATAAATAAGTTTCCATTGTGAAATGAAGTTATATAATGTTTTTCATCTTAATTGTTTTAAATATTATTTTTTTATATATATTTTTCCAAACTCTAAACCTCTAACTCTCTAAAGGTGTTCATTTACTTGACTCTTAAAAGAAAAAGAACACAAAAACAGAAGAAAAAGTGAAATATTTTGCATTTATATAAAGTATTGAATTGTGTAAAAAATATTATTATTATTATTATTAAGACACTCTTTCTTCTGTGGAAATCTGAAGGGGATAAAGAGCAGCTTGCATGTTCTGTTTGTTTTCTACAGTAGATTGAAAGGTTTTGTAACTACATGAGACTGAGTAGATGATTTGTATTGGTGGCTGAACTATTCCTTTAAGGATTTTGATGGCAAACTTGGTCTGTCTTGCCCAGGAGCATCAGATTTTAATTGAGCTGTTCTGCTGTGCTCAAGCACATATTAGATCAGTGTGTGTGTGTGTGTGTGTGTTCAGCATGGAGGGCTGCTGTCCAAGAAATTACAACATGCTTTGAATGAAGTGAATGAGTGAACAGCAGTGTGTGTGTGTTGTACTGGACAGGCTTTGACTTTTGTCTGGAACGGCCCCGTTGCATCTCACACACGCGTGAAGTAATGAGTTATTGTGGTCGCTCTCATGCCGCTGTGCATTGTGGGTTGGTTATGTAATCATCTCCAGTACGCTGTATGGAGGGGAGGCCGCTCTCTCTCCAGCCTGGACGCCTGGAGGTGTGTGCGTTGCTTCCTGGGGCAGGTAAATGCAGGATAGTATAACAGGTCACGGTGAACCCCAAAGCGGCCTGCCTCCAGCCCGTCTCTGAATGTGCGTGTGTGTGTGTGTGTGTGTGTGTCAGCGAGGCACTCACCTGTACCTGTCATATATCCTTCTCCTCGTCTGCTGTTTGTGCACTATGGTCTCCTGTTTGCTGCCCTCCATCCCTCACACACACACACACACACACTCTCGTCGCCCCTCGGTTGCCATGCCAACAGCCCACTTTCGAGGCGAGAGCGCTTGGAAGAGCATATTCCAAATGTCGGGGGGGGGGGGGAATCCGGGCTCTGCGTGCCCCCTACTGGCCGATACACACACCTGCAGCCTGCCGATACATGCATTAATAATCATATATGCATATATCATGAATACATAACATCTACTCCATGTGCGGGAGATGTTTGTACACCTCAACTCAAGAGAAATCTTCTGTTTCTCTCTGTTTTGTTTCTCGTGCTGTCCTGCGTGTTGGTTTTTCAACAGAGCCGTTTGACACTTAAAGTCGCACGTTATGGACTGAAAATACTGAAGTGAGCAGATGTTAATGGCTAGTGCAGTGCAAATGCGTCACAACCTATTTTACTTCTGTAATGTGATGTATTTTCGAGTGAATCAGGATATCTGAAAACACACACACCAAAAACAATTAAGAGAAGCTGTACAACTGTAGTTTATCATTTTTTTGTAATTTAATTATTTTAGTAAATATTATATAGAAGTATTTAATAAAATCTTAGTTAATTGTATAAAAATGAATTCATATTTAATTATTTAAAATAATACTTGATAGTATTTTTTTATTTTTATTTGTTTACTTTTAGCAACTAAAATAAACTATTTAAAATAGCAACTAAAATAAATAATTAAAATATTTAAGTATTTTATAATATTAATAAATATTTTATTATTTTTAATATTAATATATTCTTATTTATTGTTCATTTATCTACAATATATATATATATATATATATATATATATATATATATAATTGTTTTATTTCAGTATTTAATTCAATTTGTATAAATATAGATATACTTAATATATCATTTTAACTTATTTTTATTTAATTTATTTAAAATATACATTATAAATATTATATACATAACTATAATAAACTAAATATTTTAATTCATTATTTAATTGAATTTGTATGAATACTAATTATTTAAAATGTGTTTTTAAATAAAATATTAATTTATTTTAGCAGCTAAAATAACAGGTTAATTTGTATAAATATGAATAAATTAATATTCAATATTTTAAATAAAATGAATCAAATGAAATTAATATTTGATTTTAGCATCTAAAATAAACTTATTGGCTCATTTATTAGCTTTTATAAAATGGCAACAGTTTAATTTGTATAAATATTCATGTTAAATTATTTTAAAATGTAATTAATGTGCTATCATATGTTCTGCTGTTTTACAACTACTTCATAAGTGGATCAGAGGCAGAATTATGCATTTTATAAACAGATTTGAGTCCTGTACTGTCAAAAGATTTATGAAGATGATATTTATGTGGCATGTAGGATGACATCTAAAGTTAAACAGGTTACTGAGCCAAACTTTAGAGTAACCTGCAGGCGAGTCACACGTCTACAGTGAATGAATTATTCAGGCCTCAGAGAAGCGTCAACATGTCCTTTATCTGCCCTCGATCGATAGCCAAGGACATGAAAGCAGAGACAGACGGAGAGATACAGAAAGAGAGAGAGAGATGCTCATTGTGTTCTTTCTCTTTTCTCTGTCCTCATTTCACTTGTTCTCGCTCACCGCTGAGGGTCGCCTCCTTCTCAGCACCAAGAGCTGTCATGACACCTCGGTCATGAAATTATCATCACATTTTTAGCTTTTCTAACTACTGATTTGTTATCATTTGCATTATATTATGCATTAATGTTAGTTATTGATTGCATAGATGTTTCTGTGTCTAGAAAGACTGAAAAACCCCGTCATACACCACCCACTCAAGTTCTGCTCCTTCTTTATTAGTATTTACATATTTACAAGTATTTGCTTTCAGTTGTTGGTTAATGTACACTATACCATTAAAAGTTTTAGTTATATAAATTTATAGTTTTATTCAGCAGTGATGCATTAAATTGATCAAAAGTGGCAGTAAAGACATTTATAATGTTATAAATGATCAACACTGATAGTAAGAAATGTTTTTGAGCAGCAAATCGGCATATTAGAATGATTTCTGAAGGAGTAATGATGCTGAAAATACAGCTTTGATCACAGTAATAAATTACATTTTAACATATATTCAAATAGAAATCAGTTATTTTAAATTGTAATAACATTTCACAGTATTACAGTATTTTTGATCAAATAAATGCAGCCTTGGAGAGCAGAAGAGACTTCTTACAAAAACATAAATCTTACCGACTCCAAACTTTTGAATAGTAGTGTCAGACAAATTTGTATAAAAATAACTGTTTAAATTGACACTTGTCATGTGTTGCCAAAAATGAGTCCTTTTAGAGGTTTAATTTTTTTATATAAGTTTTAAAGCTTCACATCTCAGGATGTTTGTTTGTTGTTTTTGACCAGCTGTCTGTAATCAAAGGTTAGAGACGTTTTCAATCAAAAGTGATTTAGGCCATGCACTTGTCATGTGTAAATCTACAATACAGTGATATATAATGACAGTATTAATGTTTTGTCGATGTTCATCCGATACTGATTCTGATACTGGGTCTTCAAGCAGTCAACTGTTGTTTTGGTTACTTGCAAATTCTATTTATTTTTAATATCAGCTTGGGGTGCTTTCTATTCAAGCGTTTATGGTAATTATAATGTGATAAATAAAGATAGTACTGTAGCATTACATCACTTGCTCACCAATGGATCCTCTGCAGTGAATGGGTGCCGTCAGAACGAGAGTCCAAACAGCTGATAAAAACATCACAATAATCCACACCACTCCAGTCCATCAGTTAACATCTGGAGAAGTGAAAAGCTGAGTGTTTGTAAGAAACAAGCCATCATTAAGACATTTAATGTCGCTTCTGGCCAAAATATGAGTCCATAATCCATAAAAACCTCCAGTGAAAAAGTCCGTCCCCTGTTGTCCTCTCACATCAAAATCACCAACATATTTGTGTAGAACAGTTTCAGTTTGTAAACGGTGCTTGATCTGTGCATATGTCGCTCCTGATTCAGACTAGATGACTTTTTCACTGGAGAAAGCGATATTATGGATTAAGGACTGAAAGTAACGGTTTAAAGCTAAAAATGCCTTAATGATGGATTTACAAACACACGGCTTTTCACATCACAGGACATTAACTGATGGACTGGAGTGGTGTGGATTATTGTGGTGTTTTTATCAGATGTTTGGACTCTCATTCTGACGGCACCCATTCACATCCATTGGTGAGCAAGTGATGAAACGCTACATTTCTCCAAATCTGATGAAGAAACAAACTTTCATCTTAGATGGCATGAGGCTGAGCGCATTTTCAGCAAATTTTCATTTCTGGGAGAACTATTAATTACCTTTAATAGGGTACAAACCTTAAATGAGCTTTCAGATGCTAAAATTCACTCCTGCTTGCTGTTGTTATCATTTCTCCATCTGTTCTCATTCCTTCACCGTTCACACCATCTTCATGGCAGCTGAATGTGTGTGAGTTTAATAAGATCGGACTAATAAGGACACTAACTCATTAACAGATTCAGCCAATCAGTGCTGCATTCTGCTCACAATTCACCAATTACTGACACCGATCATGAATATTAATGAGGATCTGATTCTGAAGATTTTTAACCCCTGTCTCTCTCCCCTCCCGAGCTGATCTTATGTCTGTCTGTCTGTCTCTTGTGCTTTGTCTGCTCAGTGTTTTTTGTCTCCGCTCCGGCTACGTCTGTATGTCTTCAACAACACGGCCACGATGCTTCCGGCTTTTGAGTAAATTAACCAAGAACAAAAGTGACACCATTGAGAGGATGTTTTCCTGAAACAGATGTGTTGACAGACAGACGCTTCATGGTTTGTGCGTAAAGCTCCCAGCTGACTCAGCTCCGTCCTCCTGGACCTCAGCCGCTCTCCTTAGACTGGTGGGGATACAGCTGGGAATGTGATTTATTTAGTTATTTAGGCACAGTTCACCCAGAAATAACACTACTGTCCTCATCGACTCACCATCGTGTTCTTTTCTGTTGGACACAGAGTTATTTAGAAGAATGTCAAACTGCTTTTTTTTCTGTGCAGTGAAAAGCTCCAAAAAGGACACAAAACAACTATTTTAAAGCGATCTGAATGAACACTGCTATTATGTCTTTTTTATTTTATTTTATTTTGCTCATCTGGCTATATTCAAAATATTTTTTTCAGTGAATAGTGATTTAAATGTCAGCATTTTAATTAAATAATTAATTAGTTTTTTTTTTTTTTTGTCCACTACTGGTTTTATGCAAAAAGTGTTTAATTGAATAGTGTTTTTTAATTGTCTTATTTTTATTTATTGTTTTATTGTTTATTTTTTATGGTGCACATCTGGCTGTATGCAAAAAGATTTTCAATGAATATCAATTTAAATTTAAGTGTTGTATTTTATTTTGGTGGTCCGCTTCTGGCTTATGCAATAAAAGAACTTCAGAAGAAAACTTCAGTATTTTTATTAGTCATTTAAATTTCATTATTTTATTTTATTTTATTTCTGTGGTCCACTTCTCGCTTTATGCGCAAATTGTTTTAGTCAACAGTGATTTAGATTTCAGACTTTTTCCTCATAAAGCTATCGTTTGACTTCTGAAGACTTTAATGCATAGCTTATATGGACTACATTTTGGTGCTTTTATGTGCTTTTTGGAGCTTGACAGCTGTGGTCCCCATCCACTTTCATTGGATAGACCATTATGGAAAGGGAACATTCTTCAAAAATTCTTCTTTTGCGTCCTACAGGTTTGGAACGACACAAAGGCGAGTCGTTTGCCATTTTTAAGTGAACTATTCCATCACATTGGCTGCCCCTGCCAGTCTAAAGACAGTCCGATCCTCCCGAATGTCTCTCTTTTTCCTCCTGCTCTCTGTGTTCGACTGTATGTGCCATTTGCTGTGTTCCTTTACACTATTTGTTTACTCCTCTCTCTTTTGTCTTTCCAGCGCTCATTTTCTCTCTTTCTCCTCAAAGCCTCACCTCTCTGGAAACCAAACGCTTCCTTCCTGGTCTCTTTGTCTTTCTTTTCTGTGGTTTGTTTTCTGTAGAACTAATCTCCAGCGTTTCTGGCTCTGTATGTGCTTTCGTTTAACTCTCCTTTCTCTCTTTCTCTCTGACTGACTGACTGCAGGGTTTCTTGTCTTTCCAGGCGTCTCTCTCTCGCTCTCTCTCTCCTGCAGCTGTGCTGGTTTGGTTGACGTCTCTCTCATGGTTTTATTTGACTCTCCAGTCATGCGAATAATCTTCTGCCTTTCCATCACAGAAAAAGCGTCTCTCTTCCACTTGCGCTGTCTTTTGTCTCTCTTTCTCTCTCCAGCTGTTACCGTGTCTCAGTTTGGTCTGTATCCGTGTGCCGTCTTCATCGCTTTTCTATGTTCTTCCTGTAGCCGTTTTGTTGTGTCTTTCTGTCTGTATCTGAACTGTGTCTGATCACTCAGATGTCAGCATTTGTCCTCTTCACTTTCTCTTTCTGTCTCTCTTTTCTCTTTCTCTCTGCTCTTTTGGCCCTCGCTCTGGTTTAGTTTGGTTCTGTCAACTAGTTCAGTAGTTTAGTCAAACATTAAAGGGATGTTTAGGGGTTCAGTACAAGTTATACTCGATTGACAGCATTTGTGGAATAATATCACTTAAATGTCTAACTTAAATATCATGTTATCTGCCTGCAAAAGTAGCTTTCTGCTTTTAAACCTTCCAATTTATTTTATTTTATTTTATTTTTATTAAGGCCAAAACATGCAAGTCAAAATATTTGTTTGTCAGTAAATATGTATTTATTTATTATTTGAGTAAATTATTATAATTTTTTTGTTTGTTTTTTTTTTCTTTGGCATTTTTTTTTTTTTTTGAGCCAAAATATTCAAGTCAAAATATTTTTGTTAATACACATTTATTTATTAGTCAGAAATATGTTCTTGACCAATACACTATTTACTTATTTATATATTTATTGGACCAACAAGACAATTTGTTCTTTTGTTAATATACATTTTATTTTATTTTATACTTTAAAGAAGCAATGAATCAGTTATTGATTGATTGAGCGATGAGTCACAATTATTTCTGTGGCAATACATATTTGTTTTATTTATTCCTTAAACTGAGTAATTATTTATAATGGAGTCATGAGTTAATGAGAGAATTATTTTCTGTGGTAATAAACATTAAATCACAAATGCCTGTCTGTCGACTTCTCTTGTCCTGAACCCATAATATTCCTTTAAGTAGATTTTCCAGTCCAGGCCATCCGTCCCAATCCGACTTCGGACACCAACCTTTGGAAAACACAACGGACCGCACCATGACATGATGAATTGACAGCATTTTATGTTTGCTGAGACATTAATAACCCTGAATATTTGCCATTTTATGGTGTCTTTTGCACTTTTTATTTTTGGCTGTGCTACTGTGTAAACTGAAGTAACATTTTGTCCCACAATGTTTTTATGTTTTGTGACAGGAATTGTGTAAAAGTTTGAACTGTGATTTTTCTTTACTATTTCTCTGTTGTGGCTTTGTTTTATTGTGTTCAAGTAAAACGCATTCTCATGCTTGTTATTAATTTGTCTTGTTTGTTTCTAAACTTTGTGATGAAGCCGGTCAGAATAACACGAGTCGGCGCTCGTAGAGGTCAAAAGGTCATCTGGGTTTGAAGGTTTGATTCTGTGGCAATGAGAAAGAAACGCAGGGCAAGTCACACATGACTGGTATTTTTAGTGATCTCTGTTTGTCTCTGTCTCTCTCTCACCCTGCAGTAGGAATATGGGGAATAAGCCAGCTAACAGTCCTAAGGGTCAGCCGCCAGACGCTGACGGCCATTCCTCAGTGTCTGACCTTGCCAACTCGCTCACTGGAGACATGGTGATGGTAGGACAGTGTGTTTGCATGTAGCTCATGGTCCCAAATAGTCTCTCTAACGGCCGCCATAAAGTCTGAATCACATTGCAGTTCATTCGGCCCCCTCAGACAGGAAGAAGTCTGAACAACATGTAAAGTAGCCAGGGGAATATTAATTAGGCAAAAATCCCAACCGATTTGCTGAAGGGCAGAGATTGATAAACTGGTGCTTTTTTAGCCTATAAATACCAGCAGAGTGTCTCAGAACTCATAAGGCAAGATACTGCAGGGACAAATATTTTTTATTGCAATGGTCAGTTTTGTATGTGATTTTGTTTCCACCACAGGATAAAAATGCAACAACAAAAAAAAGTTGAAAATTGCAATTACCTTTTTTATTTTTTTATTTTGTGGTGAAAACAAAAAAAAATTAATTGCGAGATGTAAACTCTCAATTACGATAAAAAAGTCTGAATTATAAGAAACTGTACGAATAAAACATCTCGTAATGCTTTTTTTTTTTGTCAGAATTGCAAGTGTATATCTCATAATTATGAGTTTAGATATTGCAATTCTGACATTTATAAACTTGCAATTCTCAGAAGAGAAGTCAGATATAAACTTGCAATTGCAAGAAAAAAGTTAAAAAGTCTTAATTTCGAAAAAACTGAATTACATATTTAGTTTTTTAATCTGTTTTGTGTTGTTTTAGACTAGTGGAAAGAAAGCATCCAAAATACACTTATTGTGCTGTATATATGTCCTGAAGATTTTTGCTTAGGGTTTTGTTCATATATCATTTGCTTGATTTAAACATTTTATTCCTAAAAACATTCAACTTTTTTTTATGTTTGTTGACAGCATTTTCAAATTGATGAAGTGATAAAAACAGATATGCAAATCCCCTCTGTAAAAACCTCTAACTCTAATATATCAACAAAATGAAACAAAAAATCAGATTTCAGTTCTGGAACTGTATGCAAATTAGTGCATATTTAATAAGATAATGCATTCATTTACATATTTAAAACTAACATTTCAGAAAACTCGTACTACAAAAGATATGTGCAATTCTCAGTTTAGTCAATCAGCTGGGGAAGTATAGTAATATCTGATATTCACCTGCGGTGTCTTGCCCTAAATATCTTAAGATGTGTCTGTGTGTGTTTGTGTTTCTCGATCAATAATAACAGCAGGCGTCTCTGAATTGTTAATAAGAAAACAGCAAATGTCAGGTTTTTGAAAACTCCAGATGTTTTCTAGCAGATCTGTGTTTGTGCTTTATTTTTTGTAACAGCGCCATTCTTCACGTTCCTCTTTCTCTCTGACGCTCTCTTTAGTTGTCTCCGGGGTCGGAAGATGATGACCACGAGGGTCCAGTGAGTGAGAAACTGGGCAGGATTCAGTTCAGCTTGGGCTACAGCTTCCAAGACACGACTCTGACGGTGAAGATACTCAAAGGTCAAGAACTGCCCGCTAAAGACTTCTCTGGGACGTCCGACCCCTTTGTCAAAATCTACCTGCTGCCTGACAGAAAGACCAAACTCGAGACCAAAATCAAGAGGAAAAATCTCAACCCTCACTGGAACGAAACCTTCCTGTTTGAAGGTCAGTTGTGGATCAGTTTATAGTTAAAACAATTCTCTCATTAATTCTCTTAAAACGAGTCTCTCACTTGATAAAAATACAAATTATAGGATATTTTAGATATTTAAAACAATCTCACAAAACCTGTCAAGAACATGTTTAGGTCATATTTCATCCCAAACTACAAAGAAAGAAAATATTTGCTTAAAAAACATTGTCATTACTTTAATGCAAATAACAATAATAAATATTAATATTATTATTAACAATAATAATAATAATAACAATTATTATTATTATTGCTGTTAATGATTTAATATCAATTAATAAAATATTTATTACTATATAAATTATAAAATAAATTATATATTTTTAGGCACCACGTTGTATAAATTATAAAATAAATTATATATTAAAAGATTGTTGCAACATTAAGGTCATAGGTTTGATTTCCAGGGAATGCATAAATAATAATAATTATTATTAGATAAATTATTATTAATATTATTATTAATGTTTTATTACTATATTACTTACATTGATATAACAAATCAAAGGATATGATATTTTTTCTAATATAATCAATTAACATAATACTACTACTAATAATTATTATTATTTCAAATATTTGCATTCCTATAGCTCAAACAGTAGAGCAAGTCAGTTGCAACACAATTGTGTGCATTGAATGCAATGCAAGTCGTTTGGATAAAATGCGTTACTGCAATTGTACATAAATATTATATAAATAAAGTATTTATATATCACGGTAGTATTTGTTATACTGCTTTTCATTTCTGTTGGTTGGAATAAAAATTATTATAAAAGTTGTCAAAATGATTCACTGTAATACTAAAAACAATAATACTGTATTGGAATGTTATGAGACTCAGTATGACCATAATATATTTTAAAAAGCCTGTAGAAGAAAAATAGCAGGACTTAATACAATAATGAGAGAGGTTGTTTTTGTTTTTGTTTTTTAGATGACACTAATGAGAATTTGAGGAGGAAATATGCCTAATATGCCTAATCAGGAAAATTTCACAATGCAAAAATGTTTCTGGTTTTACTATGCAAAACATTTTCTTCTAAAGGGGTCATATGATGCGATTTCAAGTTCTCCCTTTTCTTTATTATTTATTTATTATTGATATTGTTACAAGCTGTTTATGCATAGATAAGATCCCTGAAGTTGCAAAGACTAAAGTCTCAAAACCAAAGAGATATTCTTTATAAAAGTTAAGGCTTGTCCACATCCCCCTAAAACGGCTCATTCAAACACGTCTACGTCACGATGTGGGGAGATTTTCATAACACCGCCCAAATGTATACGCAATGAAAGAAGGCATAACTTTCATTCTTGCTGTAGTATTGTTGCTGCCGCCTGCGCCATGTCCTGGATACGCTGTTTCGTTGTGAAAGCGAAACTACTTTGTTTGGGCTTCCAAAAGAGGACACAACTAGAAATCAGTGGTTAAGTTGTATTTACAACACTGTTCCAGAACAGTACAAAGCAAATATTTGAGTGTGTGCAGCACATTTTACGAAGGACTATTTCCTGAACCTGGCAGGAGAGTAGCCTACAATGCTGGCTCGCACAAAGGCTGTTTCTATAAAGTGGGGCAATTCCAACTTTGCAAGGACAGTCTGACGCTTCTGACTCACAGCCTGTAAGTACGTTTCTGCTACTGACTATTCAAATGCGAGTTTTGAGCAGTGTAGAGTAGCTCTTGTTGTTTGTCCTTTCTCCGATCACAAATGCAGACATGGTAATGTTTATGCGGCACGATACGACGCGGCGCCTAAAAAGATGGCATTAGTCAATATAATCAGTAATTATGTCCCCACTGGATGCAACAAATGCCTCGTTTGTAATGGGTTTTATTGTTTTGGTCTCGTCTCGCCGGGAAACGCCATCGCAATACGGTGAGGGGCGTAACATTTCCATCACACGCTTGAGGTATTTGGCCAATCACAGCGCATAGCTGGCCAATCAGAGCACGCCTTGCTTCTCAGAATGATGAGCTTTGTAAAAATCGGCGCATTTCAGAAAGGCAGGGCATAGAGGAGTAACAATAATGTACAGTATGTGTAAAATAATGTGTTTTTTTTTACTTTAAACCACATAAACACATTGCATTACACCAAAAACACAAAATAATGTTCTTTTTAGAAACGTCATATGACAACTTTAATTTTGGGATGAAGTATGTCCTGCTTTCATTATCCCCTGCTGGGGAAGTTGTGGCCTAATGGTTAGAGAGTTGGACTCGTAATCCAAAGGTTGTGGGTTCGAGTCTTGGGCCGGCAGGGATTGTAGGTGGGGGGAGTGAATGTCCAGCGCTCTCTCCACCCTCAATACCACGACTGAGGTGCCCTTGAGCAAGGCACCGAATCCCCAACTGCTCCCCGGGCGCTGCAGCATAAATGGCTGCCCACTGCTCCGGGTGTGTGTTCACAGTGTGTGTGTGTTCACTGCTGTGTGTGTGCACGTTGGATGGGTTAAATGCAGAGCACAAATTCCGGGTCACCATACTTGGCAGTATGTCACTTCACTTCACTTCAACTTTAATTTTGGGATGAAGTATGTCCTGCTTTCATCATTGCAGATGAATCAACTTCTCCCGTCTCACATTTCCTCAGGGTTCCCGTATGAGAAGGTGCGGGAGCGAACACTATATCTCCAGGTGCTGGATTACGATCGGTTCAGCCGTAACGACCCGATCGGAGAGGTCTCGATTCCTCTGAATAAAGTGGAGCTCGGACAGCTGAAGACGTTCTGGAAGGATCTCAAACCCTGCAGTGATGGCAGCGTGAGTCACTTTCCATACAATCAAAGCAGATTTGTTTGAGTAACAGACTGACCTTGATGGCATTATTTTCTGAAAATCCTCACTCTCGAATCTCATTCAGGCTTGTGTGTGTGTTATAGGGAAGTCGTGGAGATCTGCTGTTGTCTCTGTGTTATAACCCCACTGCCAACACCATCACTGTTAACATCATAAAAGCTCGCAACCTCAAAGCCATGGACATCGGGGGCACCTCAGGTACACGTATAATAACAAACACATGGGCATGAATAGCTGCATGTCTCATTTGCATAACTCACGGCCTCTCGTTCTCTGATTGGCTGCAGACCCGTATGTAAAAGTATGGCTAATGCACAAAGACAAGCGAGTGGAGAAGAAGAAGACAGTCACCATCAAACGCTGCCTGAACCCCGTTTTTAACGAGTCCTTCCCTTTTGACGTGCCCGCACATGTTCTCCGAGAGACCACCATCATCATCACCGTCATGGACAAGGATCGACTGAGCCGCAACGATGTCATTGGAAAGGTGCTTCCTTTATATATATTTAGAAATTCAGACCGCTTATTTGCATACCGACACGGTTGAAATTAATCACCGTTATATATCGACTAACTGTAATATTGTATAAGATTTCCCTTCGAACTGAAAGCATAAATCTAGGCTATCTGCTGCCAGTTTCAGAACAAAACGCAAAACTGTGATTTATTCACTGCAGCGCTTCAATCAGTAGCTCTAAAAAAGACAGCGCGTTCACATACTTGCCAGCAACCCACCAAAATAAAAGCTTGCTGATTTTAGCTTTGAAAATTATGAAAATTCATATAAAAAATTATATGTAAACATTAGCATTGTATTTTATAAATGTACTATAAAATAATTGTATTTTTATTTAAAATTATTTTATTTTAAAATATAGTGCTATCACACTTTATTATTTTAATTTATTTAAAAAAACGACCTAATTAAAGTGCAATAATGATATTATTACTGTGCACGCCTGTGTATATATTAGGCCCATATTAGGAATGTAACGATATTATCAATATCATGATATCGCGATAGTCTCGATATTATCGTCTTCGCATGACAAAATTAAACGATAGGTCTTCTAGGCAAAAAATTTAGTTTTTAAAATATATTTAAACTTCTTATTCTAACATAAAAGGTCTTGAAAATTGTGTTTTGGGCCGTTATGCTTTGGTACAGTATCTGTCAAACGAACTAAAACCGAAAGCACAATATGGCTTAATCCCTTCATCAAGTCTGTTTTCGCTGCATGTTTCCAAGTGAAGCGCGCACTTCATTCATGCGATCAGTTCGTGATCCGGTGTTTTCCACACCTCAGAACGGCTCCGTTCATAGTGAATGAATGCACTCAACTCATTTATTGCACGTGCTGTGAGTTGTGAGCCACCAGTTAGGCTTTATTTTCGCAGCAGATGATTACAGCATTTTACTAGATTTGTAGCGAGACGCATTTTTGTTTTTGTAAGCATGGTTTCACTAAAGCTGGAGTTTTCCTTCAAAATAAAAGCTCTACTGCAATTTCCGTCAAATTAAAAGCTTAAAGGTGCTGTATGAATTGCTGACAGCAGTTTAAATGCAATCCAAATTCAAAATATCTCTAGAAATTAGGAAAGACGTATTGTAATTTCCCTGCTGTAGTGTAAAGCAAAAATAATATACCTATAAAATATTCATTTTCATTATTTACAGTCCAATTGTTTTACAATAAATGGTTATTACTGTAGTTGTTGTTGTTGTTATTATTATTATTATATTCTAATTTGTGCATTAGATTAGAATAATTTGACTTGTAATTTGTCTTTTTTTTTTAAATATCGCAATAAATATTGTATCGTGGACTTTATATCATGATATTATCGTAGCGTGAGATTTTGATATCGTTACATCCCATATATATATATATATATATATATATATATATATATATATATAATATAATTAGATGTTATATAAAACATAATTATAGTTAATACATTTAAAATATTATATAAAATACACATCTCATCTCAGTTTATTTATAAAGATCAATATAATTTAATGATCAGTTATCAATATGATCACATGATCAATATAATAAAAAAATATTATCGTCAAATTGATATTTACTTTTAGCAACACATCAGCATTTATTTTGCAAAAAATACTCTCTATTAGAGCAGCGTATTTACTGTAATTTAAACACAAATTTGTAGAACTTCATTAAAAACACAGAGATAAACAGTAGCATTAAACTAAATATATTTTGCTACAGAAAAAGATGTGAAATGCAGCACATTTATCTTTTTACTAGTGCTGTCAAACGATTAATCGCGATTAATTGCATCCAAAATAACAGTTTTTGTTTACATAATATATGTGTGTGTTCTGTGTATATTTATTATGTATATATGAATACACACACACACAGTATATATTTTGAAAATATTTACATGTATTTACATGTCTATATTTGTATTCATATAATTTATATTATAAATAAATATATTTAATATATAAAAGTTAAATTTTTCTGAAATATACACGTGTGTGTATTTATATATATATATATATATATATATATAATAAATATACACAGTACACATACATATATTATGTAAACAAAAACTTTTATTTTGGATGCAATTAATTGCGATTAATCATTTGACAGCACTTTTTAATGAATCTTTTAATCTTAATCTTTTTATGAATTGGTTAATTTAAAATAAACCATCCAAATGACTGGCTAATTGACTAAAATTAATCAAACCTCCCAGTGCCTTTTGGAAGAAATTATATATTAAAAATGTTATATTAAATATGATATATTAAGCATAATTGCATGTATAATAATATATATTAAATGATATAATATTATACAATAAACATATTAAAAATTCATCATTTAAAAGGGTTGGGAATCGGTTCTATTTTTAAAACAAAATACTAGAATCAAATGATTTCCATGATGTTCGTTTCTGTTAACAATTCTTGAAAATCTAAATTCGTTCACTGTTGCAGAACTTAGTGCTAAAGTCCTTTGACCGTGTTTTCGGCACCACGGTTCAGCAGCCGTACTGAATCAAAAGCGGCACGACGACAGAAAATGGGGTTCTTCAAAACTACTAAAAGAATCATTAATGGAATCATTTAGTGGAATTGGAAACGAGTCGTTAAATTCTTTACGATTCTCCACCTGGTTTTGAAAAGAGCGGGAACCCTGCTGTGCCCTTCAGTCTTGTTTACCATCATCTCTTTTTCTTTCGTTCTCTCTCTCAGATCTACTTGTCATGGAAGAGCGGCCCTGCTGAGGTCAAACACTGGAAGGACATGTTGAGCCGGCCACGCACAAACGTGGCACAGTGGCACGCCCTCAAAGCCTGATTCGCCCTCTTCATTTCCCATCTCCCCCGCCGAACCCCATTTGCCCTTTGACCCGAAACCCCGTCCTTATGCACAAGACTAACTTGCTGCCTGACGGCACAACACGGGTACTTTTAGCCATCCACTCTTGTAACCTTTAACCTTTGAGCTTCTCTCTCCACTTTCGTCTTTATTTACTCTGGTAACATGTAGTCCAAATGCCTGCTTTTTAGCTAATAACGCCAACGGTTCTTTTGTGCATTAGCATCCGTTCTGGACTCTGGGATAGTCGCTCAATCCAACAAAGCCATTTAAAGATGCTCTGAGAGCGTTTGCGCCGCAACTACACGTTACCAGGATGCCGTTTCCTTCCTGTTTTGGTTTTATAGCCCTATTCCCCTGTTCCTCAGGCTGGAGAGGTCTGACATCTTTTGGATGTGTGAACGCATTAGCTCGGCCCTGTCCCTCGTCTCATCGAACCAACCACTCGCGTCTAGACCCGGAGGCTCATGGGAGCTCATTTGGCAGCCTTTAAATTGGCCACTGCTGAAACGGATCGAGTCGCAGGAACTCTGGGAGTTGTATTTTTCCAGGTCTCAGACGTCCCGTGCGAGTAATTAAAGCCATGAGGGAAAACGAGACGCCCTCTTTCCATTAACAGCCTCTCGGTTCTTTTAGTCTCCATTTATAGTTGTTTTTCTCGAAATCCCTGACCTCTCCAAGCCTCTTTTTCCGCGTCTTTCCCACTTGACCTGATTTTCCGTACCTTTGTTCCTTCCTTCTCTTTCTCTCTCACTCTCTCACTCTCTCTCTCTATCCTCTATTTCTTCTTCTAAGTAAACAGCTCCGATTGGTTCAGCTGAAAGCCGCAGACATTGAAACCTTACGCCATCTGGAGACTTAAAGACAGCAAATTAACTCCATCCTCGTCTCTTTTGCTTTTTTCCTCTGTGCTTTCTCTTTATTGCTGGCACAATAGTAGTGAAGTCCCTCTTTTTCTCGGGATCCCTTGTCGTTCGTGTGCTGTAAGTGACGTGTCGTAGATCCAACTGAAATATCGCTAAAAAACATTAACCACCAGGGCGGAAAAAGAAAATGACTTTCTCGAAGGATTGTTCCAGGTCTTCTGGGATGGAATCCGGATGGAAGAAAAAAAAAGTACACACACATACAAAAAAAAAAAACCTTGATGTCATCTTTTTTTCATCAAAAGGACATTTGAATAAACCAATCAGAATTGTTCTTCCAGATTTGCTGTGAAATATAGAAGCAAAAAGTTGATTTTGCGCCGAGTGCGCCAGATAGTTCTCGCCACACTTTGCTCTAGTGACGTGTTTCTTTGTGTGTGTATGTGTGTGTGTGCGCTGATAGGGGCTCATCTTTTACAGAAACCCTCCAGTTAACGGGAAAAACCCTGCCTTTACCCACGTATGTGTGCGTATGAGACTGTTTCAGGACGTAGCGGGGATGAATCTCACCCAAACATGACCTGGTCACGTTTTATCCCAAAAAATCGACAGAAATTTTTTTTTATATTTATTTTGAATAAAGAAAATGACGAATGATTTTAAGCACAATTACATTTTTTATTGTGATTATATTTTCAGGAAAAACACATTTACCTCCAAATGCTCATATTATAATTTATATTTATATTAAATTTAAAAATTAAAGGCTGTATCATGCTGCCATGATATATATACTGTATATATATATATATATATATAAACTGCAATTAAAATGATTAAAAATTGAATACTACTATAATTATAATAAATATATAATTTTATAAATATTTGTTTATGTTTTTTAATCATTTAATACGACAATAATTATAATGGATTTTTTAAATATATATATATAATGATTGGTATTATGCACATTTTCACCCAAATTTTCAGTAAATTATTTAATTTCTCCGTAATTCTTGCTATTCGTTGATTCTGATAACCTTAATATATTTCGTTTCTGCCTAAAATAATGCATACATTACAGCTCAGCAATTAATATTACTGCACACAATGTATGAATCTTATATAAAAAAAAGTTTACATTATGGTAATGGAGTAAAATGTGCTTAATTGTCATGAAAATAATGTCACAATTGCAGAAAAGGTAAATGGTCTGAAAAACAGGCTTTATTTTCTTTATGCAAATATAAATCTCATTTCCTTCTTTTGATTTTGAGGTGAAATAGGATCCAGACATGTTCTGTGAGATTCGCCTGTGCGTGTATTACAGCATTAATGTGTATCTTCATTGATGTTAAAAATAATCAAAGTGTGTGAATATGCTGCTCTATTTTCTCATGGCTTCCTTCCGTCTTATTATGAGACTCTTTTCTCTTTTCTCCTCTGAAGAGAGTTGGAGAAATGTGGGCTGCACTTTTTAATGGTGTAACACTGAGAAATATAATAGTAATTGTTAATACAATAATAAATAGTTTTTGTATTTTAAGGGAGGAGCGTTTTAAAGAGTAAACGGCACGTTCGGGGAGGCTGGACTGTGCTGGACAGACGATCTCTCTCTTTCTCTCTCTATCAAATGCTTTGTTATTCTGTGTATGTGATTGGTACGTGTGAGTGTTTGTCATGACCGTGTCATTTATGCAGACCGGCTGCTCGCGGCATGACGAGGCATGTGTTAGCGTGAGGTGTGGTGTTGCCATGGGGTCGCTATGGGGACGGAGCGAGTGTGCAATAGTGTAGAGACGCTCAGCTTGACATCGAGACACAGAAGCAGAGGACGCTGTACAATTTCTCACTCCCGCTCAAGAACAACTAGTTATTCTGGGCTGAGACCTTGAACAGGACAGACTGTTTTGCACCTATGTCATGAGCTATAAAAAGTTTTTTTAGCACTCCGTAACAATAGCAATACCAAAACAGGATCCAGAACAGCCTAAAATATAGCAAATTATCTCCAATTATGGCTGCTAAATTTGATGTGAGACCAATACATGTTTAATATTAAATTTATTTAGCACACTTCATGCACTTGAATACATATTTCTAATATTAGTTTCAGTAATAACTAGCTGATATCCTGTGCTTTACTTGCACTAATCTCTAGTTGCATGCTACTTTTTAATATACATTACTTGTCCAAAGGTTTGAACACGTATTGTACTCTTTACACCATTTTATGATGTCATTTTTTTATTTATGCTATTTATTATTATGATTATTTATTCTTTATTGTTGTTGTTTTCACTTAAGAATAAAGTCGTCAAATTATTAAATTTATATAGTTATAGTATAGGGATTTATATAGTTACCAAAATGTGTGACAGAAATGAAGACTTTTGGATTTGCTCTTTTTCTTTTTATTACTATTATAACTTTTGCACAAATGTTTTTGCATAATTTTGTACACAAAGACATTTGAGCAGAAGCTTTTGGAACAAAAGCATCATAAGAAACATAATTTCACTTTGACGTGTTGAAACTTTTGACTGTTAGTGTATCTTTGATTAAAGCAATAAGCCCTGCGAAGCCGTGGTTTACAGTGAATTTATAACAGCTAAGGGGTGTTGTTTGAAAAAAACCCTCAAACCCCCTTGGCTGTTATAAATTCACTGTAAACCACGGCTTCACGGGATATTGCTTATATTATTTCACAAAATAAAACTAAGCAAATAAAATGTAATGATATTAATAAAAACATTATTTTTCTGCCAAACAATGTAGTTCCTAAGAAAGGTTGTGATTGCAGCAAAGTGGTTGCTGAGCAATACAGGTGTATGTTTGTAGAGTAATTTACAATAGCTTTGAACGCGGCTCAACCAATCAGAATAAAGGTCCAGAACTATCCGTTATATTAAGAGCATTTTTAAAGCCCAAAGTGGGCGGAGCCAGTCATCTTGCACGTCATGCCCAGATAATCAAAAATGGGAAAAGCGGCGGGATGTGTGTGGAGCTGAGGTGCCTGGTTGCTGAAACCACAGCCGCTTAGCTCGACGGTAGTGACAGCAGCTGCAATCCACCTGTCACTCAAGTGGCCACGCCCTTAAATATACAGAACTTTAAGGCTTAATATAATTTACAGTTGTCATGAAGGGCAAAATTAGCTATATAGAGGAAAACCACTTTTTGTACCAGGCTGTAAACATATATTTTTTTCTGCTGTAAAGTTGGGCATTTTATCATGGGGGGGTCTATGGGACTGACTCACTTTTGGAGCCCGTCTCTAGCAGCCAGTTGATGAATTGCAGTTTAACTCACTTCCGTGTTGGATTCAAGAGAGAGTCCGGAAGGTTGCTGCTTGCATGTGACCTCAACATGGCGCCACCATGAGAGTGCATTGTTGCGTAGAGTAAAACAGCTTTTTGTGAGAATTTTGTGTATTTTTCATTTCTTTAGCTGTTAAAGTTTTATTATTGGTGTTATACTGCAAGTTGAATAAAATCACCAGAAGGCCTCGTAATAATTTTCAGCTACTCGATTCTAGACTGTCCGTGCTGAGGCAGATCGGAGGCAACAATGCAGGGCGTCTTCCAGACTGTATTTAAGGGTCCGCAGTACATCTGCTTTCAGCTGAGAGCCATCTCAGATCAGTGGAGCATTTAATAGAGCGCTCTAATAGTACCGCTTAAATTGTTTGTGTTCATTCTCCATATCCTAGCCTTTAGCGTACACAAACATTGTGATGCAACATCGGCTGAGTATGCGCTCATATGAGCCAAACTTGAGCATGTTTTCAGTGTGTATGTGTGTGCAGGTGCTGTCGGGGTCACCTTGTTTTTCGCTTCGCCAATCGAAGCTGGTTGACCGTCGTACATATGTGTTTGTGCCTGCATACGTGTGCTAGCGGTGTTGCTGTCACACTTATGCTGCTGCTGACTGGAGAAAGTAAATATTGAGAAAGTAAATTGTTTGAGTTCTGAACTATTTAACTTCTGTAATGTGTGTCAAACAAAAAAACCCATTCAGACACGTTAAAGCTGAGGTTTAATGTTCAGAGTCTATAAGTAAGCCACTAGTAGTTTGATTTCCTGTACATTGTGAGTTTGTTGTTGTAGCAGCTCGACATGTCAACATGTGCGATGGAGCCACTAAGAACTAAGAACAGCTTAGCAACTATCCAGAACAACCGAATATCCAACTATAAACCATACAAAACACCCTAACAACAATACTTGCCACCAAGCAGCCACCCTAACAGCCACCAAGAACAGCTTAGCAACTATCTAGGGGTGCACTTCCCAAAACAATCGTTAGCTAACTATGGTCGTTAGTTCCATTGAAGTCTATTGGCAACAACGAACTTGCGACCATAGTTGGTTTTGGGAAACGCACCCCAGAACAGCCACCTAGAAATCATATAAAACGCCCTTATAACAGTACTCAACACCCTAGCAACCACCAAGAACAGCTTTGCATTTATCTACAACAGCTGAATATCCACCTAGAAACCACCCAAATCACCCTAACAACCATTCGTAACCACCAAGAACAGCTTAGCATCCAACTAGAAATGACCTAAAACACCCAAGCAACCAAGAACAGCATAGAATCCACCTAGCAACTACTCAGAACACCCTAGCAACCATCTAGAACAGCCTATCATCTATCTAAAAATGACACAAAACACCCTAGCAACCACTTAAAACACCATAGCAACTGTCCAGAACATCCCAACATCAACTTAGAAACCACCCAGAACATGCTTACAACCATCCCAAACACCCTAACAATGTTCAAAATCAAGCTAGAATCCACCTAGCAACAACTCAGAAGACCCTAATAGCATCCACCTAGAAACCATCCAAAACACCCTAACAACCATCCTTAACACCATGGCAACATCCACTCAGAACATCCTAGCAATCATCTAGAACAGCCTAAACATCCATCTAGAAACCACCCAGAATACCCTAAAAACCATGCTCAACACCCTAGCAACCAACCACTCAGAACACCCTAGAAACCTGAAAGAACAGCTTAGCACCACTCAGAAATGACCCACAAGACCTCAGCAACCATTCAAAACATCCTAACAGCTACTCAGAACAACCTAAAACCATCCAGAACAGCTTAACATCCACGTAGCAACCATCCAGAACACCCTAGCAACCGTGACTCAACCACTCAGGACTACCTGGCAACATGGCAGTATGTTTTGTGCTTGCAAAAACGTGAAAATCAAGTTGTTTTTTGCAATTTCGTTTGGTGCTGTTAGCAGTACACAAACGACACTTCATCTGTTGTAAAACTCATTGTTTGTTTAATAATTCCCGAATGAATCCAGTACATGCTGCAGGACGAACATGTTTACGTGGCACAGTTGAGCTTTATTTAATTATTCTCATAAGACTCAGTCAGCAGTCTGAAGTTTGTGTGTGATGGTCACTGACCCCTATGCTGACCAGCACCTTTGCTCTGCTTAGTGTGTGCGCACATGCACGTGCATTCACCTGTGTGTCTGTGTGTGTGTATTATACAGCAGCATGATTGTTTTGGCAGTCAGTGTCACTGTGAATTATTTTCTGCTTGCACCTTTTGGGGGGAAATGAGCTAAAGTTCTTTCTCTCTCACACACACACACACACACAAACACGCTTGTCCAAAGCATCGCAAACACGTGCAAATGTTTTTCAGCTCATTAACCAGCAACAATCATTTCAGTTCTTCATTTTACCAAATTACTGATTTAAAAAACTATTTTTCCACATGCCTGAACACGTCACGCATCTCCCACACACACAGCGGCGGTTTCCATGTTCGCTCCTACACACACAACATTATCAGAAAGACAAATTCACAGGCCGATGCCGTACATCAGTTACTCCTCCGGTCCAATTAGCTGCTCCTCAGAAATGAGAGTGAGAAAGAAAAAAGAATCAAAAATGAGTTTAGCGCATGTTTGCAGTGGGTTGCATCATGCAGGTCTCAGTCGGAGGTGTTCGGCTGTTAAACTGCATGTTTTATTGCTCAGCGGTTGCTCATAGCTCAGTTCTCAATTATTGGCCATGTTTTATCAAGCGTTAACTTCGTCTCAGATGTTTCTCCTTATAATTAATTTGGAGAGAGAGAAAAAACAAACAAATCAGGCTTCATGTAAAAATATAGAGCTCTAAAATGAATGTGGACAGCAGCTCCTGAGAAGGGGATGAGAAATGCTTGTGCTCATAATGAGATCTGTCACTTTTTGCAAGCAGACTTCAGATCTCATTTTGAGATGTCACAGAGATCTCTGCTAAAAGAGATGCATGTGAGATTACTGGGGATGTTTTCTCAGAAAGATCAGCATGAATCTCTGCCTGATAAATAATTGAGATATTATAGAGATCTAACTTGTGATTTGCAGAACGCATTCTAAAAAATTGTAACCTAAATTGGGTTGTGATTTACACTACAAGATGTAAACTAGAGGAGATGCGTGATTACTGGGGTATTTTTCTAAGAAGAAAAATCATGACATTTAATCTCATTTCTGTCTCTGAGAAATAATTACAGTAAGGAGACCTAATTTGTGATTTGTTGAGCGCACACTACAAAATGTAAGCTAGTCACCCTATCATTTGTTAGCTCAATGCATCAGCAGTCATTTTTGTCCAGCAGTTATACATTATGCTGTTTGTTGACATTTTTGGTATTGTAGCTCTAGAAAGATGTTTAGTAGAGATCAAAATGCTCTCATCTGATCTGTGGAGGTGTAGACACATTGTGCGTTTCTCTCTGTTATCAGAAGGGCTTGACTAGAGCGGGTTTGTTTCTGTGGTGTGTGTGATGGTCAATCATGGGGTGATTGTGACATATTCCGGCTCTTCTGACAGATTGCTGTCCAAATTGCGTCTGTCAGTTTCTGGATCTCTCTCTCTTTATCTGTCTCACTCACTTCAGCTCTGTCATTCCAGCTCCAGCTCCCTGTGCACTTCTCTTTATTGGTTTGAAGAGCTGTCCGTCATGAAGCGTGACTCCTCCTTGTCAGGGTTTTAGTGCGACTTCTTCTGAATGATGTTAAAAATGATGCTACAAGTAATAATTCTTCTCATTGTTTCTGTTCGACTCTGTACGTCTGTATGTGTGCGTGCGTGCTCGGTGTTTTCCGTTCTTCTTGATCATAAATGTTGATGATAAATGGGAGAAGTCTCCTGATTTCATGTTTTGAAAAACTTTTTTGTAAATAACTGAGCAAAAATGGAAGGAAATTATTGTATGTTTCCGTTCGTCACTGAAAACAGATATTTCTGATGAACCATGTGTTGATGACGAGCCCGATTGCCCTTCTTGAACAAGGGATTTTCACATCTGTCATGTTTAGGCTGGGGCTGAGGGGGAATGAAGGAGCAAGAAAGCAACTGCCAATCATTTGTGACATCACACTGCCAAACCCAACCCATAATTTGCCCACAATTCCATCATACGCCCTCCGGACCTAATCAGGTGTGCTTTTTCTCTCCTCATTGAAAGCAAAAACATTTCAAAGAGGCAAAATCACAGCCAATCAGAACATATTTATATACATGTTATTTTGAACCAATGAGATTTCACTGTGGGCAGAGCTAGATAACAGAACCAAGCAATAGGCAAAATATCTTAACATAACAAACCTCAAATTAAAGGAGTGTTCTTGAATAATAGCATGTGTTAACAGTAAAATAAAATCATCCCAAAAATGTTTTGACCGATACAAAAATATTACAAAATTTATACATTTCTATAAATGTGTATTTTTGAAGAAGGCAAAATTAAGAGTCTGTGGTAATCAAGAACATGTATTTTAAATTGTATTTTTACCAGGAGAGATTGCTTGTTTTTCATTTTATTTTACACATCTGGTTGTCCAAATAGTGGTGAAAATAGAAGTTGAAAAAGTTTGTTTGAAAAATAAGCTTTAAAAACTTGTATAACACATATGCACGCATTGTCACTCTCTGTTGAGTTTCGTAACGGCACCACGTTGTTTTAGTTTGATGCGGGTTGCATCTGTTTTCCAATATTAGCGCAGCTAGCACACAGAGCTACGTCAAAACGGCATGACGACGGCCAGCTGAGACAGATCCACGCTCACTGCGGTCCAGCATGTGTAGAACAAGCACACACAGCCTGTCTGCGTCCCATATGCTGCTGCATGGTGTGTTTGGCAGGGCTTGTCGATATCTTCCGCCCCATCTCTCTCTACACAGAAAATTACAGCCAAAACCCTAAAAATCTAAGTCCTCTGGCCAAATTTCTCTCCAATCCAAGTCCTGATGAGCTGCTCGTATGGTATTTGCTTAGGCAAGCATCATCACTATTGCTCAAACTTAAGGTTGGTTATTTGAACAAACCTCTAATTCTCCGCACATGGTCAAATTTTAGCTTGTCAGGTGAGCTCCTGGAAGTTTTTTCAATTGCGTGTTTAGCAAAGACTATAATCAAAATTTTAAATAAAACAGGAAAAAAGCAGAACAACTTGGATTATCTTAATCATTTTCAAACGACCAAAAAACCTGTCTGCTTGATTTTGTGACATGTATGCAGTCAAACAAGCTACAATTGCGCAAAAATGTGCGTGATTACTGTCAGAACTCACCCAATTTTAAGATTTCCAGCTGTACCACAAAAAAACTAAATGTTCTGTATGTTGAGGTTCCTTACCATATTTTGACACCAGAATATCATAGAGACATTAGAAATCGTTAAAATTGTCAGGCCAACTCCAATTGCGAGTTTTTCACGAGCATGAGAAATCCAGTTACAACACATTCTAATTATTTCCAGCCAATAATATCCATTTCACTCATGCTCAGCACTTTGAGTTTAATGCGATGCGCAGCCTTGAAGCCACTTCTGTTATACCACACACATTTTAATTATGAGGTTTTACCGCATGTTGATTACATTTAGATGGAGGAGTGCTGACCGATAAAAGGCGACTCTAGTAATGAAACTCTCACAGACTCCAATAAAACAAGCATTTGTTCTGAATAGACTAAGAATATTATTTCGCCCGTCTGAAGGGGTTATGTCCTTCTTGCTCACTCTCATTCCCCCCGATACACCTCACTGGCGAGGAACGATTTAAGTCTCAACACACGCTTGATGTGTACAATCTGACTCAATGTATTTATTCATGTATTTTTTTTGCCAACTTTGTACAGTGTAAAAAAAAAAGCAACCTATAAATCTATGAAGAATAACAGTACTGTATAGATTAGCTGCCTGTGAGCGACTCACAGAATAGTGTCGATAGAGGTTAACAGCATAGATGCGATCTAAGCCAGTAAAACATGCTTTCTGTAAATGCAGAGAGATGCCACATGTTTTTATATCCTTGCTTTCTTTCCTCGTTGTCATTCGTTTCTTTCAATGTTTTTGTAAATGACCTAGTGGCATCTTACAACGTGTGTTGTTTCCTTTCTATTGGTTGTTCGTTTGTTCGTATGTTGTTTGTTGATGAACACAGCGAGGTTCAGGCGCCCGGGAGAGTGCTTGGGAACGCAGATCGGTTGGCCAAGGATTTGCATCCATCTTCCCCATGTGATCAGTAGTCCTACGTTAGCGTGTCAGAATTTAGCGTAGGATCTATCTCATGTCTAAGATGTCTAGATGTTAAACCACTCATGTAGTTTACAATCACATTTTTTTGTTCTACATTGTTCTATAACTACGTTTCAAGTTTCCCTTCCCCTATATTTTCATACCTCACAAACTGAGGTAATGACAACGGAAGTTGACTAGCGATTAGTCCTATTGTTTTTCGCAGTGTTTAGTTGTAATCTGTGCTTGTCTTCAGTGTTTGTTTATTCATGAGGCGCTATATACTTTTGTGCGATGAAGTGTTGAAGCTGGACTAGTGTTTCAGATGCCTCACTCTTCCTAAAGCTCTTCTGTTGATCTCATACTTGTTAAAAAACTTCAAACATTCCATGAACGATTGGACAGAAAGCCACTGTAGAGTTTTAAAAATGTACACTCTTAAAAATAAAGGTTCTATATTGGTGTTGACGGTTCTACAAAGAACTTTGCATTCCACAAAAGGTTCTTTTGTAGTGAAAAATGGTTAGTAGATTTTTTAAATGTTCCTCACACTACGAAAATTTTAAGAACTGTTCACTGGTTCTTCAATGGCATTATGGTTCCCCAAGGTTCTCCTTTTGGAACGTTTATTTTTAAAAGTGTAATGCATGGGTGTACAACACGCAGTCAGGTTTATTCATCATATGATGATCACTACTCCTGAAATACTCCTAATGTTGTGTCTACACCCTTTAACAAGATATAAAAGGAAGTTTGTGACCCATCGTGCTTTTTCCCAGAGCTGGCAAATTTTGGGGAATTTGTTCCTGTAGTGGGCAGTAGAGAGTTTATTGTTTTCAGGGGGGCCGTGACTTGAGCTCCAGGCATCTTTGACGTTTGTCCAGCAGCGTGATAGTAAAGCGTTCCCGATTTTGAGCCTCTCCTGTTTTTTTGGCCGAGCGGACTGTGATCTTATTGGTTGAATTTCTCTTTCGTTTTCCTGTCCCACCCAAACCCTTCCATGTGACTGGATGTGAGGGTGGGCGGAGCTAAGGAGCACAGTTCTTACTATGTTCCATAATAAAATAAATCATTTGTACATCAGCTGGTGTTGAGTCTTTATTCAAGTTAATTTTGTTACTTTATCCAAAAGACTATAGAATAGGGATGTGCCCGAATCCAAATACGGTATTCGGAAAGGTAATGATGTGTACTACGGCAACCATAAAGGGAATAAATACGATATATACGAGAAAAACACATTTCAGTGTTTTCAGGGAGCCGTTATTAATATGCGGGACATTTACTTTTTACTTTAACTTTTGAGATTCGCGATCACACGCAGCCTAAACTACTAAGGAGCAGCACTACTTACCACACATTTCACAAGATTAGATGTTTGTCAGTGGTGCTCAGGATCTGCAAATCATTCGACATCGTCCTATTGGTCATCTCTCCTTACCTCTCTATGTGGTGAGTGAAATTTTATGTACTGTAATGTAACAGGCTGCTGCTAGCAAGTGGCTAACCATGTCCCTTTTGTGGCTCCGTAGAATGCGTTATCCGTTTTCCGTGCCTTTCCCAAAACGGATTCGCTATTCGGGCACATCCCTACTATAGAATACCCAAAATGTGTCACTCGTACAATTTTGAATGGGGAAAAATGCAACACTCAATATGGCCGCTCTATCAAACGAAGTCCCATCTTCTGAGCAAAAGACCCAATCCCTAATCGGTAAAGTCAGTGCGTCACTGCAGCTGTTGTTAGAAGTCACGGTTGCTACAAAAACAGTAAGCGTTCTGAGACGTGCGCTTAGGACTGCACATGCTGGTCTAGCCTGAGAAATAAGCTTTTTTAAACGCGATTTGAGCAAAATAAACAACATTTATGATACAGTTGTTGTCAGATTTAATTGGTGATTTCAAATATGAAATTTAATCGTAATCTTGGTGAACAGTTTTGGAAAATTTGATGTTTCCCCATTCAAAGATATAGGAGCTGCACTTGCATGCCCGAGAGACATTTCAAAGATGGCTGCCAAGTGACTTGAATTGCCTTAGGGGCAGTTCACATATCACGCCTAAAAACGCGTGGAAAACGCTAGGCGTGCCGCTTTCTCCTTTTTTCCAAAGCGCTCGGGCGGTTGCGCTCCGGAGGCGTCTGTCGTTGCTAAGCAACCATCAGCTGTGCTCTCTGTTACAGCAAGGAAATTTCAGCAATGGATTTCCACCACCGAAAACCCCTTGCTGTAAATCTGTTACAAGATTTATTTACTAAGAAAAGTAAAAAACGCCGCAGTGTTTGGGTGCATCCCATACTTTAAAAACGCTGCTGAGGTTTCAAAGTAACGGAAAAGGTGAGGAAGCTGATTGGTTGGTTCTTGTCACATGACCTGCGGTGCGCTTGCGGCATTCTGAAAAGTTATGTTTTTATCTCGATGCGGCGCGACCGCCCCTGGAAAAAACGAGCACGTTGCTTCCATTATGAGCGCGCATACCGCGCGTCTATATTTGAAATAACGTACTTGAGCGCGCAAAAGATGCGATATGTGAACGGCCCCTTAAAGGGACTTTGTTTATCACTGCTTCAGGCTTTTTGTCAAGAATAAAACTGTGAGTGGTTTGCATATTTAACTATAGTTTGGTGGTAAATAATAGGTTTTATAATCTTAATAATGTAATTGTCTATAAATAGAAACAACCATGAATCATTTGCAAGTCAATACAACTGAATTTAACACCACACAAGGTAATGCATTTGAAATCATTTGTCATGCTCAAGTAATATTGAGACTTGAGTGTGGTATTAATTTTGGTATGGCATATTCATTTGCCACAGTTTGATTGCACTCTGAGTGTAGGTCGTATATTTCTGTAATTGTAGTTTTACTAAGAATAGGAATCGTAAGGAAATGATCAATTCTGGTTCTTATTCCATTTAACGATTATTCAGAAGTAAAAGGAGCTTCTGACATTCTTCAGAAATGGACTTTCTCTATTACGTGGAGGAAAAAATGTCTGGTTTGTCATTATTTACTCACCCACATGTCATTCCAGTGTTCATTTGGGTTGAACTACCCATTTAATGGCTCCCTTAATGATTTTCTTAGTATTTTATGGTGAAATGAACAGTGAAAAGAACAGTGATAGCATAAGTGAAATAAATTGTAAACCATTCTCAGGCAAATATAACATTTTAGCCATTCACATTCATTGCATTTATCAACTTGGTGTTCATAATCTCTCCTAAACCCATACGGATTTGAATTTGCCACATTTTAGATGTTTTCAACACTACACTTTTCAAACAAAAACATAGTAGTGTGGACAAGGCCTTGGAGTCTCTACTAACGAGCTGAATCAGGTGTTTTTGATTAGAAGTAGTGCTGTGCTGCTGGTGAGCCTCCAATAACAAGGTTGGTAAACTCTAGTTTCCACAGACTTTTAATCCCAAGAACAAGCTTAATCAGCCAACAGAAAGTGACACAGCTAATGCTAATGATGCCAATACTGTGTTCATGCAATCATAACTCATTGTTATCTGGAGTATTTGCAAGCCAAACTATCTCAGTTAAATTCCATCAGCATGACTGCAGCATCGGAAGGTTGCAGATGTTGCAGAATGGAAAAAAAAAATATCATGAAAACCATTCGGTTCCGGTCTTTCGAATAAGAACCAGTTCTTGATTCTGAAGTGTGTTTGGTTCCAAGAGTGAAGTCAGGCGATGCACAGCTGAACAGTTGGTTGTGTGTAATAATCAAGCTGAGGCCTGTCAAAACAACTGAACAACAGTCCATGTGGGGAAAAGCGCAGCGGAAGAGCAGGCTGCAAGAGAAAGAAGCGGGACAGGAGAGTTGGAGAAGGATTTAAAAATAGAAAGGGAGGCTAAAGTACATCCTGGACTGAATAAAGAATCTGCACAAACACAGTGTTCCAGGATCCTGCAGACTAGACGCTGAGCTCTCGACTCTCTTTGAATCACAGCACACTTCCAAACCCACCCGACACGGCTGGAGCTCCATTATGACATCACGGTGGACTAATATTAGATACACTCCATCCACACCTTTATCCCACACCTCTCTCTCATTCCGTCTGTCTCTACAGTTCCCTCTCTGGCTACGTTCACAAAACCGTGTTGTTTGGAGTACTAAATATGCTCCGTACAGTTTGATTATGAAACAGAGCGACAATCTCATACTTATCATTACTGTAATCTGTCCATTTTAAATTTGAATGATTAAATTTCATTATTCTTAATGGCGATTCTCATTATAATATAATATATAGTGTTACGTCCCTGGACGTAAAGTTATTATTTGTATTTATTTTCGCATTCATTCTGGGTGATGTATATCAATGTTGTATCGCATGCTATATTGTGCACAGTTTTTTCGCTCTCTCTCTCCCTCTCTCTTTTTGGCAGCACTTGATTGGGACCAGCTGCAAGAGATTACGTCATGAGCGGGAGCATTTAAATGCTGGGAAGCGGAGCATTGTTGAAGAGCTTCTGTAGTGTGCGTGTCGTGAAGCTCCGCCGCTGGTGTCACGCCGGCCTTACAAACCCTAGTCTGGTCAGGACGTGACAATGGATATCTCATTATAATATAAAGATATTTTTAATTGTATACTGATATATATATTGTATTAAAGAGAATAACATTTGTTATTATTATAATTTTTTTATTGAAATTGCATTAAGTGCTTTGCTAACAAACATTACTTGGCTTGTTAGAATACAATAAGTAATTTTCTTTTGTTATGGAGGTCACCATCTTTGATATTCATAACAAGTATAAGTTTTAACATCTTTGTTATGGGCTTTTGTCTTTTTTTAATGTTTTTACTATCCAATATTTATATTTGGTTTTATTTGAGCTATATTTTAATTAATAAAAACAATTATTAATAGTTTTAGTTAATGATAACACTGTGCTCCAAAGGTGTTTATTTAACAATAATGACTGGCTGACTTAACATTATACCATTATTTATCCACACCTGCTTATAATATGAATACATAGAAAATGTTAAATGCTAAATAAATGCTATGGCTTTTATGTCTAAAACAGTTAACTATACAGTTTAGCATTATTATACAAATTTTTTATCTGCAGAATGCTATTGTTGACCAATCAGAATGAAGTATTCTTCTAGCGAGTGGTGTAATAATCAGGACTATTAGGCGAGTGAACAGGGACTTTACTTTTTTTTTTTTTACATGTTTTTATTTTCATTGTTCAATCCATGTTGTCTGCTGTACATGTATGAACGTAGCTCTATAAGCATCCTTTTCCTTTTTTATTTTTTGCTCTGTGGCTTCTGAATGGAGGCATCTTTTTGAATGCCACAGCCAAACCTCTCTGTGTTTCTCTCTGTCTTGCTTCCTCTATCCATCTGTCTTATATACCGAGAAGGACACAAGCATTCTCTGCTCTGACATGATATTTCCTGGAAACAGGGAGTCCAGACACAATGAAAGTACCAGCAGCCCCCAGGACAGATGGAGAGAGAGAGATCTGACAGAGAAAGAAAAGGGCGAGACAGGGTGAGAAAACAAAAGAAGGATGGGAAGTGAGTGTGAAACTGTAAAGCATTTGAGAGGAGAAAGAGGTGCTGAAATATCTACAATTGAGAGATGAAGAGAAAGGACTGAAGAAACAATGGGAGAAATTAATCTGTCAAACAAGGACAAAAATAGTTATATATTATTTTATGCTGTATATAGTCATTTTAATAGCCATGTTTTCTTAAACTAACAGTTCAGCACAATGATGACGTGTCATGCTAATTTTGATGTCAGTTATGCCATTTATTTTCACGTCACATGATCAAGCACCAAACCAAAAGTCTGAATATGAGTGTGCTATTCAGAGTCTATTCATGACCGAAAGCTATTGAATGACATATTGAGACTCTGAAATAGCTGCTTTAATGGTATTTTCATGCTGCACTTTTGCCGTTTTGGAGTTTAAAGGGATAGTTCACCCAAAAATGAAAATTCTGTCATTAATTACTCACCCTCATGTCATTCCAAACCCGTAAGACTCATCTTCAGAACACAAATTAAGATGGTAACACTTTACAATAAGGGTACATGAATAATCATGTACTAATGCCTAAATTAATACTTAATGTATCACATACTAATGATTATTAAAGGCGTTAAATTATTATGAAGTAACGAAGAACTATCCTTAACTACGACTAGAGTTCATGCATGAATAACGGCAGCCTTAACTACATGTGCTGAAGATGTCAAATGCTCAAATTATGATACTAATAAATTATTGAAATTAATTTAAAAGTCAGAGTATTTCTTATTCCTTCTTACAGAGGCTGTTTGATTTAGTTTACCCATAAATGTAAATTAATGCATTAACTATCAAACATGTACTAACATGTAGTTAAGGCTGCCGTTATTCACGCATGAATGTGTATGACTTCAGTCGTAGTTAAGGATAGCTTTTTGATAGTTCGTAATTAGTTAACGCCTTTAATAATCATTAGTATGTGATGAATTAAGTATTAATTTAGGCATTAGTACATGATTATTCATGTACCCTTATTGTAAAGTGTTACCATTAAGATACTTTTGATAAAATCTGACCCTCAGTAGACAGCAATGCAACTGAAATGTTCCCAGACCCAGAAACGTAAGGACATTGATAAAATAGTCCATGTGACATCAGTGGTTCAACCGTAATTTTACGAAGCTACGAGAATACTTTTTGTGCGCAAAGAAAACAGTAACATAATTTATTCAACAATCCCTCCCCGAGTTACCGTCTAACCGTCTTTCACGTAATCAGCGTTGTTTACATTCAGCATGCGTTTTCTTTGCGCATAAAAGGTTTTCTTGTAGCTTCATAAAATTACAGTTGAACCACTGATGTCACATAAACTATTTTACAGATGTCCTTGCTTCGTTTCTGGACCTGAACTAACCATTTAACAGGTCATAGTCACTATGCTTTGATTTTATTGATGATAACAACATGAACATTTATCAAAATGCATCCTTTTGTGATTTATAGAAGAAAGAAGGTCATTAAGGTGTTGAAACTTGAGTGGGTGAGCAAATGATCAAATTTTCAAGTTTGGATGGATGGTAAATAGTCTTGCGGTAAAGTATAAATATTATCTAATTTAATATGACGACTTAAAATTTTATACAGAATGTACTAATAATTAGTATAGCATGTCACCTGGCAGGTCGCTGCTGGATATTTCATGTCAACTACTGAAAATGTGTTAATAAGGTCTGGTACAGGTACAAAGCATGAGAAAGAGAGATGCTATAAAGCAGGAGGAACTGTTTCTGACGCACCCCGAGCAAAAAAAAACACACCAAGTATGATTGATCTACCATGACAGAGCTGCATATAAACGAGAGATTACTGGAGCACACTGACAGAGAACAAAAAGGCACCCGAAATTAAGAGATCAGAGCACACATTTACTGCTAAAGGTGTGAAAAATATTGAGCCCTCACGATAATTTGCTCAATTCAATTTTTTCTTTCATCTTTAAAAATGGTGTAAAAGTAGTTATTTCATGCTCAAGGGTCAGCTCAGGAGGAATATACAGGCATTCTTCTGTGCTGATTAATGGGTGAAATCTGTGGAATGGGTTTTAACATAGCAAAAAGCATTAAATGGAGCTTGGAGTCAAAAACAGCATTATCAAATTCAGCCAAAAAGGTCTGAGGGATGTAAAGAATGATCCCAATTCTTCATCTTTCTTTGTAAGTCTACAGGTGCAGACTCAGGCGTTCCTTTGTAAAAGATGCAGATCACTTTTCCTTCAAGAGGGGCTACATTTGACCTCATTTAGTGTCGCCGAAGGGATGCAGACAGAGACGTGGTGTTGGAAAGGGCATCTCTTTTCTAGACTGCCAGCTGTGAGATGAGTGGTGTCAGTTTCGAGGGTTTTGTGAAAGATGGAACGGTTCCATTAGAGATGTAGCTTCTGGGTTAAAGTTTAGAGTCGACTGTCAGCTGTAATCACAAAACCAAACCTTTAGTCACCATCTGTGGTTGCGGCTGGGAAATAAGGATGAAATTCTGACGCTGCAATCCAAATCCTAGTGAGCTGCCTATGCAGCTTTCTTCTTCCTACCAGCATTGAAGTGTTCGATTTAGAATGTTCTTCTTTGGCAGCAACTCCGCATAAGAGCAAAGTAATAATGGCGCAAAGATTAAAAATACTTAGAAATCCATCTGAATTCAAATATTGGATAAAAGTACGCTGAACTGTAGTTTTTAATAGTTCCTTTCGGTATTGAATTGCAATGTAATGCAATTGCAGTTCATCCTGAGATTGTCTTCTCTGTGAAGGATACATGCGATGCTACCTTTGGCTAAAATTAGTCCCTTTTGACGCCTTAAAATGCTGACTCCTTAAGCAGCTCAGTTAGGTTTTGAAATGGAGTGAGTGTATTGGGCTTGAGGAGGGAAAATAATCTTGCGGCACACGAGGCGCTGTTTTTACATCCCAACTCATTTTTCTTCTTAGTTGAAAATTTCGCCGTGGTCATTTTGTGTCAGATGTCAATCACCTGTGCCAGTCTTTACTAAAGACATCAGCTATGCCAAGTTAAAGGTAAATGGCTTCTGGGTCAGTGATTGGAACACGAATGTTCCTGTCCAGGACTGAGTGTGACATTCTGTCTGCAGTCAACACTTTATCAGTTTTAACTGACTGACCAAATTAGCACGAGGCTTCAAATTCAAACCACTGGCCTTGTCAGTAAATACAGCTGGGCAGTTGACAGATAATATGTCCAGGAGCATTTTTAGGTCAAAAGTCATGTGAATGTACAAGGGAAAAGCATTTAGGTTTTATTTTTTGCACCTAAATGGTATTCATAAATAATATAAATTAATTCTTAAAAATACATTTATATAGTCTCTAAATTAATATTAGATCATATTAATATTGTAAAGTATTCATGCATAATTCTGCAAGTTTGGATTCAACAAGAAATCAAAATGTACTCCATTTTCTTTCCTAATACTGGTCTTGATGTGCACTTTGTAATCTTTAATAAAAGATTTTCATTTTCAGCTGATGTCAGTTAGGCCACATGGCCCACTAGTTAATGTTAACCAATGGCCAAACAGTTATTTAGGAACAATTTTAGCAAACTTGCAACTCAGGAATGGAATACCGATGTTAAATATCATGTTTTACTTAAATATCATGTCATATTACGGACCTAAAATGAGTTGGGAACACCTTTCATATCAAGTTTTTACATTTTTTGATGGTGTCATGAAAATTTAAGCATCCAACTCTCATCTTGCAAGGGAAGGAAAGCTTCATTTAACCCTGACAAACAGCCAGAAATGTTTTACAAAGGTGGTTAGGCTGGTTTTCACCCTAAGGGTGCACAAGTTTGTCCATCAACCAAGAAATTTCTGGGAGTTTAAAGGTGTAGATTAGATCCAAGGGGCACCTCCGGCTGGTGAGCACTTATCTAGGCACTGTAAAGAAGCTCTATAACTGACCTGAACCTACCTCACCTTACTTGCACTGATAAAACCCCACACCGGCACCCAATGTAGTGCACCGGTCCGTATCCTGTTGCATGCCACAAAGATTAATCCATTTGAGGAGATGACTGCAGAAAAGGAAGTTTTTTGGTCATGGACACATCACCGTGCCGCTTGAGCAAACCCAACGGTGCCGTCCGCAAGGGCAGTCATGCCTACACGCACCGCTCAATAAACACCCTCGCCCGGCTCCCATGAGAGCGGCAGGCCACCCTGCAGGAGCAATATTTCGCATTCGCTCTCTGGTAGATAGGAGCCACGACGCCCTGTCAGTGAAGGTGAGACAGAATTAATGTGGGAGACAGGTAGACAGCGAGGACGTGCTGATAGCCGCTGTAATGATGGATTTGACTTTATCTTTCCAGAGCGAAGAGTAATGTTAATGCATGACATGTTATTGCTGTACTCACGGCGGAGGCCATGGTGATTATGCAAATGACTTCAGCTGTGACACGGACAAGGCCACACAGACTGTATAGAGTTGTTAAGTATGTCTGGGATCTGATAATAATATATAAGCGCACTCTCAACACTGTAAATATTTCATAAAGACATATGTGCATCATGGGACATTGAACAAGATGATGATGATGATGTGAAACAAAGGGCGTGAAGTGACAAGACTGCACACACCCGTCGAGTGCTTCATTTGAATAGCACAACAGCGCCACCCCGTGGACACATACATCCACAATCTCCAAGAGCTGTGGGACTGAACTATTTAAAAGTCTCCACATCTGTTAAAGTGACCTCAAAGTGAGGCTGGATAATATCTGATGACGTTCAACATCTCAGGTAAATTCTCAAGAGGAATGAAAAAGATTCAAGAAGTTATGAGAGATGTTGAGTGCAGAAAATGAGTCTTGTTTGTAATCCATTTCAAATCATAATGAAGATGATTACCATTCTTATTAATAGTATTTTGTGAACTAGGCTCCTATCCACAACTTCTTTTTCATACGCATTTTAAAATGCATTTGTTTAGCAATTTAAATGTAGGCTAATTTAACCTATTAAATGTCTATCAATCAATTTGGAATAACTTGGTATATTAACATGGTCATGATAACTGAGCAAGTCTCCCTTAAGAAAATTAACCATGGTTTTAGTACAGATAAAACCAGATACCATGATTACTATAGTTAAACCATGGTAACCACAATTAACCATAGTTTTATTAAAACTGAAGTAACCATTGTTTACTCTAATAACCACTGTTAACATTGTTTGTTACCATTTGTATAACCAAAGTTTACTACAAATACCTAAACTATGGTTATATTATATTATGGTTATAATTTGTGGTTAACATGATTTAATAACCATGTTTCTTGGTTTTATTTGTAGTAAAAACAATGGTTAATTTTCATCAGTCGTCTTCTGAGGTTATTTTCGTCTCGTAGGCCGTGATCAATTCTCCCTTTCTACTTTGTAATGTCTCTTACCTTTAATCTCCACCAGATCAAGTTTGTAGGCGAATATTGTTTAAACTTCTTGTTGAACAGTAGTGTGATCCTGAAAAGCCGTTACCTCACCTTCCCGCGTCTTGTCACACGCGTGTCACGTGACGAGCTCGTGCTGCCATTGTCCTGGTAACGGTTACCTGGTAACAAGCGCGAGGATAAAAGAGCAACTCACGGCGCGCACAGGTGTGCTGTTTACTGCGCGGAGGGGCGACAGGTAACGGACGAACCGTTTATGACTAAAAACTTATTAAGTTATTTAAATCATACAAAAATATCAGTATAAATATTTTGTTGTTTCACGGTTCAAAGACGAGTGCACTTTTAAATGACGCTATTAAGGTAAACAAGTAAATAAATGGCGATGAAATGTTTAGACGGAGATTATGAATGTTTTATCAGCAGTAACGTGGGTTAATGTGGCCCTAGTCAGAGACTGTGTTGGAAAATGTTTATATCAAACTGTAATTCTTCCATTGTGTATGGTACTTGAAATAAAACATCCCATCACGTCAACCATACATTTGTCATTGTGTGTGTGTGTGTGTACAGTTGTTAGGGTTCTGTATTTTGTTAGGTTAGTCACAGTCACAGATGGTTGGACCCATGGGTGCAGTCAAACCTTTGGGGCCAGGGGGGCGTCCGACTAACATCGGCCTCGACCAATACTGCACCTCCTACAGACAGTCTTACAGTGAGTAACCTTATATTCATCAAACTATACTTTGTGTTTTTTATTTATGATTATGGACATTGGCATGATCAGACTGATACTGAAGCCAGAGAATATCAAGTCATAATTTTCCCATTTAAAACAACAGCCTTTTTCTATGCCACAGTTTGAAACATAAACAGCCATCCATCTTTTCTACCACACTTTATAATGTTTTGATTGCTTATTTTACTGGAAACAATCAAAACTCTAGATTGGTGCAAGAATCATTTTTCATTATTATTTTCCCTACTTTTGTCTTGTTTCAGACTTGTAAGTGATTAATGTGGAATGCAGAAAGAGAATTTGTTAAGAATCTTCGTGCAACCTCTTTTAGAAGAAGTTATAAACATCTAATCTGAGCCAAATGAATAATTATTTCAGTGAACATAGCATATTTATGTCATATGGATTACTTTTATGATGAATATATGGTACTTTATTATTTTTAAAAAAGTTTTATGATGTATAATTTATTTGTACTCCACAATCTGGGGTCACTATGAACTATACTATATGGAAAAAGAGCACTGTAAGATTCTTCAAAACGTCTACTTTTGTATTCTACAGAAAAAAAAATTACAGCATACAGCATTTTGAGTGACCTGTGTATATATATATATATATATATATATATATATATATATTTATCATATCAGTCATCAAAATAATTATTGGCCAAAATGTCTGTATTGGTGCATCCTTATTTCAACTGTAGATATCCTGTAAAGATTTATTTGTGTCGTGGAATATACTGTAGGGTGTTGAATCTGTCATGAATTCTGTCCTCTTTTATCCAGGTAAGGAGTTATTCCAGTCATGTCTAGGTCACCATTTTGGGACGGGTTACTCTGCCAACCACCGTCCTGTTCTGTACTACAGCTCCAGCCTGGACCGCTATGATAATCCACAGTTTGGGTAAGACCCAGTGTGTGTGTGTGTGTGTGTGTGTGTGTGTGTTCGAAATCGCACATACTGTACACTCCAAAGCCTTTTTGCACCTCACTTAATCATTGTAGACACATATACTTTTCCTTTTCTCTTAGTCTCTCACTGTTGGACAGTTTTGAGTCTCAAACGAAGCGTCATTACCAGCGTCTGGTTCTGCCCGACGGGACGGAGCCTTTGGCCTGTTCGGGGTCCAGACACAGAGAGAGCGGATATTTGCAGCTCCAAGCTCAGCCAAGACCTGTGAGAGCCAAAGACACACACATAGAAATGTAGCATGTTTCAAGGGCACTGTGCCATGTCACTTCACCCTGGCCTCATTGTGCTTTTATTTTCTCTCTCTCTCTGTCTCTTAGAGAGCAGTGTCCTGTCAGACTGAATATAAAGGCACTTACATTCCTCACCGCCTCAGAATTTTGGGTAAGTGGTGTGGTTTAAAAATAATGGTGAATTGATGTTGCATTCTAGGTGTTTCAGATCAGTGCGTTTGTGTTTTAGTTGGACCCGTAGAAGACAGTGGATACACTAAGGAAGCCAATCTACAGCCGAATACCTTCCTCCCTCAAAATATTAATATGGTGTGTGTGTGTGTGTGTGTGTGTAAACTCCTCATTTTATTCTGTTGGCAAAGTCATTGTCAAGATGTGTTTAACTGCACTGATCCATGCTGTATTCATGATGAGAATCATATAATGAAATCCTTTTTCCGATGTTATGCTGACTCTCTGCTCTGATTGGGTAATGGTGGTTGTCAGGATGACGCTCGCAGGACACAGGAAAGTGTGATGAGGACAGACTTCCTTCCCGGATGTTTCCTACAGGTGGTCTCCCTGTTTCTCTCGTTCTCTGCTATTACTCTGTCCATCAACATTTCGACAATTTTTAAGATGTGCGTCAGCTGGATGAAGTCTGTAGCCTATTTAATGTGTGTGTGTGTGTGTGTGTGTGTTAGGGCAGTGAAGCATTACCAAAACTTGCCTCACGTGCACTTAGAGAAACTGGATTTACAAGAGAAACTCAGAGGCCTCTGACTAGTTCAGTGAGTATCTCTCTCACTAGATAAACTCTGCAATTAAGACTACAACAAGTTCTCTGATCAAGGATCGGGGTTTATTGGATGTTCTGCCCACAGGCCTTTCTGCAGGGTGGCGTTAGTGAAGACAGCGGACCGAAGACTAGAACTGCTGCAGCTAGATGGTCCATTGGGCCAATGGTAAATAAAACCAATATATTTTGGCCTCTATTTGTGTAATGGTGAAAACTGCCCTTTTTTGTTTAGCTATGACTGTTTAATAGAATGTGAATGCATTTTCTTGGACTGAAATATATAGAGGTCAAAATATATTTTTTATTCAAATATATATATATATATATATATATATATATATATATATATATATATATATATATATATATATATATATATATATACACATTTAAAATTTATTTTTAAAAATCTACAAAAAATGTTCCAAAATGTATTGGTAGAAAATATATTTACATAAAAAAATTTGAAATGTATTTTAGCAAATATATTTTTTGTATATTTGTATATAATTTGAAATATATTTAAAATAATATAATGCCGTTAAAAAATTTAAATTCTGTCATCATTTATTCACCCTTAAGCTGTTCCAAACCTTTATGAGTTTCTTTCTTCAGCTAAAAAAAAAAAAAAAAAGATACTTTGAATAATGTTAATAACCAAACAGTTGCCGGTCCCCATTGACTTCCATGGTATGGGAGAAAATACTATGGAGATCAATAGCAACTGTTTGGTTACCAAAATATCTTCAAAATATGTTCTTTTGTGTTCAGCTGAAGAAAGAAATTCATACAGGTTTGGAAAAACATGAGGGTGAGTAAATTTCATTTCAAAATTTTCATTTTTGGTTGCATTATCCCTTACACATTAGTACCTACATGGTATATATTAGTACCTTTTGAAAGAGTTCTGTCCCATTGACAGCTTTTGTGTCTTTTATTCTAATAGTGTAGGTTTGTAATGGCAAGAGTGTGAACCAAATCTGTAAATGACACTGTCAATTAATTTCTCCTACAAGTAAAACACTGAGCAAAATATGCTCTTCTTCCTAGAAAAGCCATTTGGAAGACAGTCTGTTCTGTGCCAGTTCCGATTTAATGTCACAAAAGCACTCAAAGATGACATGGCTCACCTCAACAACACTTTGAACAGTCATCCACTCAAAGGATGATTGGAAATCTGATATATTTTGGTGTGCCGCTGCTGCTTTAAGAGGAATTTCTGGAATAGTGTTGTGTACTAGCTGTTCTGTATTCTACAGGGCTCATCAGGATTCGTCCTGAACGCCCCCAACATCACAAGCCTCTCACATACACCAGCCGACCCGCAACACTTCCTCACACACTACCAAAGCAAGTGAGTCATGTCTGTCTATCTCTGTGTCTGTTCCTGGTGTTTGACTGGCAAAACGGATTGCTCATTTATTTGAACTGACTGTCTGTGCCTTGTAGACATGGCAATCTACTGCATTACATGGTTTCAAACCTGGAGGTTCAGTGTGTTCTGATTGGTTGCTGGGTGAATTAGTGTGTTCTGATTGGTTGCTGGGGGGATGAGTGTATCCTGATTGGTTAAAATTAGGTTTTCGCCCTTATAATTGTTGCAGGTTTTGTGACAAATCGTCAGTGGTGCAGCAGAGATCAAAATGGGTGAGAGGAGGCATACAGAGACACAGAGAAAGCGGGTACAGTGGACGAGACACAGATAGGTACACACATAAACACCTTACGTACTTGTATTCACGTACACCTGAATGCTTGTTAATAACATCCGTTTGTCTCTCTCTTTCACACAGGTTTAATCTTAGTGGATTTAATGTCCTAGATTCATAATAAACCTGAAATATTCATTTAAACATAATACTGTCAAATTTAGCCTGATCATTTCAAAATGATATTGCTTTAATTTATAGGTGCATCATACTTAGGGTTAGTGATTTTAACAGACCCTTAACACTATTAAACTTTAATGCATTAAGATGAGAATAATTAACATCAGCAATAATTTTGAGCAAGTTGTGTAAAAACTAATGAGCAACATAATTATTGATGTAAGACTGAATGCAAGTCCAGGAAGCGCTGCTTAACCGTGGTCAGCAGATTGTGTAGAAGAAATATTCATGCTCATACACAGATTGCAATGCATAAACCAATACAGACACAGATATGCACAAATTATGTACACAAGTTCCTAGCCATGCTGAGCAAGGAGTGGCACCAAATGAAAGCTCAGCTGGCTGGCATATGGTCACAGTTATGGTGCCCGCTTAGGTTGGTGTGTGTAAGCTTCTCTCTCTCATCTCAGGGCCAATGTTCACTCTCCCACACAGGCAGATCGTTCATTATCCTTAATAATCCTTGCAAGAAAGGGAGAATAGGGATTGATTGACTAAAGGAAAACTGGTCTGAAAAAGTGTCTATAAGTGGTTTGATGGCTGCAGAGGTGTTGCTATTTTGCAGTAAATTGAGCAGTTTGAGCTTCAGCAATCAAGCATTAATAATATTATTATTGTTCATACATGATTTGAAAAAACACTAAATATTTGCTGTTTGATTCACCATCTGCACTATATGGACATAAAGGACACATCAGATTTGCATGGTAGAAAATAAATGTAAATCTCATATTTTCGTGACCAAAATATCAGAGAGCCAATAAGCAACCATTTAGAGCTCCCTAGCAATGTACCAGCTACCACATAGCAACACCCTGGCAACATTTTAGCACACACATACACAGTGTCTGAAATCGAATACTGTAGCTACTACATTTAGTTGAAAACTTGCTTAGCAGCCATTAAATAGTATGTTCTATATGGTATGAGTTTGTTGTCACTGTCATGTGAGCTACGGCATCAATTGCATCGCTTCACTGCCATTCACAAATCCTCTATTATGGCCTCGTGGGATAGTAAAGTGTCCATTAGATGTACACTTCAGAATCTCAATGGAGAATTTTCACTTACTATTTTATGAATACTGTGAATTCGGACATACTACTTGGCGCACATACTGTTTTTTGCCTACTATATAGTATGGAAGTAGGCATATTTCGACGCAGCCATATTCAAAAGTAAATCTGAAAATCCAGTTCTCACATTGCGGTTTTCTAGCCTTGCAATTACACTTTTAATGGCTTACAGTGTAAAACCAACCAGCTGGTATATACAACATGCAAGCATACCCTACTTATGGGCAAAATCGTATGCACTGGAACATGATGGCTCCTCCTCTCGTGCTGACACACTGTCACAATGGCTCGGATAACATTTCTAACACCAGATGACTTCTGCTGAGATCTGGCAGTGATAGAAATATTACTGAGAGTGCCTGTAACAATGCTATGAAGTTTCAAGCACCGCAGAGGACGATCCAGTGTTAATTCACGGCTTGCTATGCAGCTGACCTTGGGAGAATGGCGTTAACATAAACTAGCCGTAAGCCGCTAAATGATTAAGCACAGAGACTATGTTCTCCTCTTCGGGCCTGGACTGTGTCAGAGCACTCAACCACTCCGCAGATACTCGATACTTGTAGGGATCCAGGGCTAACGGCTATGCCAAAATCTCTGAGAGGGACTTATTCCTTTAGAGATGGCATACAATGAGCAATCAAATTGAGATAAAAGAGATTTTTAGACATGTTCTGTGCTGTTTTTTACTTGTCTTTTTATTGTTTTATTGTCTGTCAGGCAAATTTGAAGTGTTGTTCCTTTATGTTATGTCATGTCATAGCACAAACGTTGCAGGGTGAGTTCTTCACCAAAGTTTAAAGGGATAATTCACCCAAAAATGAAAATTCTGTGGTTAATTACTAACCCATAATGTCGTTCCAAACCCGTAAGACCTTCGTTCATCTTCGGAACACAAATTAAGTTATTTTTGATGAAATCCGAGAGCTCTCTGAGCCTGCACAGACAACGCAACTCAAATGTTCCCAGACCCAGAACTGTATTAAGGACATCGGTAAAATTGTCCATGGGACATCATTGGTTCATCCGCAATTTTAAGAAGCTATGAGAATACTTTTTGTGCGCAAAGAAAACAAAAATCACAATACAAAAATTATTTTCCTCCAAATCACTTCTTCCGCCATTGCGGGAAGTCGTGGCCTAATGGTTAGAGAGTCGGACTCGTAATCCAAAGGTTGCGGGTTTGAGTCTCGGGCCGGCAGGGATTGTAGGTGGGGGGAGTGAATGTCCAGTGCTCTCTCCACCCTCAATACCACGACTGAGGTGCCCTTGAGCAAGGCACTGAACCCCCAACTGCTCCCCGGGCGCCGCAGCATAAATGGCTGCCCACTGCTCCGGGTGTGTGTTCACGGTGTGTGTGTGTTCACTGCTGTGTGTGTGTGCATGTTGGATGGGTTAAATGCAGAGCACGAATTCTGAGTATGGGTCACTATACTTGGCAGTATGTCACTTCACTTATCGAGAGTACCTCTGCTCGTAAACAATGCATGTGCCTGGTGCTTTCAGTTTTGGGTGAACTATTTGTTTGAATCTCTTGAAGCAATTGTAATAGTGATGTTTGTTTTAGTAAACATCATAAATAGTAAGTTTTAATGAAAGGGAGAGTCTGTTTACCTCAAAATAGCAACATTTCAGCAATCATCAAACCACTTTTTTGATCAATTGTTCAACTTTTTTGATCAATGTCTTCCACAGCTGAAAGAAATCGCAGATCTACCTGCCAGAGTCAACACAACCCATCCCACCAAAGGCAAATGTGCACGGCTCAGGTGTCTTTGAAACAGCCAAGTTTCACTATGCAAAGCATTACTTTATTCTCATCTGCCAACCGTAAGTTCTTTTGCCTTTCTCAGAGTATGCACTTCATCTGAGATGTCTCAGAAACATACTGTAAGTATTTGGCTGTTTGCAGATGTGAATGACAAATCTATTTGCGAATTGAAAAATGGCATTTTCAAAGACACCTGATCCGTGCACATTTCCATATGTGTGATGGGTCGTGTTGATTCTGGCATGGAGATCTGGGCGGAGACACTTTTCTCCACTTTCTGTCAAAGGTTGTGCCAAAACACTTGTTTCAGGTTCTTTGCAGCAGTAATGACAGACCCATAGCGTTACATAAATATTTTAACAGATGGGTTTTGACACTCTTTCGGGGAGAGATGAGAAAGTGACAGGAGATGGAGAGAGAGTTTAAACAGCACAATGATGGATGAAGGAAGAAAAGGGAAAGGAGGAGGAAAGGGCAATGAAAACACTTCTTGAGTAGAATGAGAGATTTGGCAGATGTGACTGGAATAGAAAAATAGGTAAATATAAGACTGATATCGGAGGGAAAGAATGAACAAATGAGAAACATGCAAATTGGAGGGCAGTGGTTTCTCCAGATGACCTCTACAATTCAAAACAATTATTTCATTCTTGAACTTATGCATTTGGGAACAACGAGTTTTGAGAAATAATATGACTTTCTTCCGTAGAACACAAAAGATGAATTTTTAAGATTTTTTTTCTTAAGAATATGAAACAAGAACTGTATTCATCAAGGTATAAAAATACAAAAAGCACCTTAATTATCAGAAGAGTGGTCCATGTGAATGTTATATTGCAATTATGAAGCCATACTGTACAAGAGCTTTTTGTGATGAACTTAGCAAAATCATTATTCACTGAAAATCTTTTCCTAGATTTCCCATCATAATCAATTAAGCCGTCTACACTTCTTACACTTCTCTAGTTCGCTTTGCATTGTGTCACATGGCTCGCCTGCAGTGTTAATTGGGTGTTAAACACTATTCATTTTTATACCGTCACCCAACCCACAAACCTGCTGGATCCATTACAGTCTTTGTTCTGGGACCTCATAATTTACACATTAAGCGCTGCTCTCTCTTTCTCCCAAAACATCACTGACTAAGTACCCGGGCCTTTTATGGATTGCACCCATTCAGTCCCTGATGTTTCTCTTCTGTCTGCAGCACGCCTCCTCTCTGACTTTAGCACACCGAGCCCTTTATGCTTAAGATGAGAGAGTATGTTTACTTCTATTAGTGCTAACTTGGCTAGCTCTTCCCATCTGTCTCAGATCACGTCAACGTTGTTTAACAGCCAGACAGCTAGGATTCTTAGTGGAAACTCACTTAATTCAGAACTTAATTTGCCTGAAACATGAGTATTTCTAGATTTTTCCTGGTCAGGGCTTGGATTTGGAAATATATTTTGAATACTGTCAAAATTCTTGAAAGTTTTTCTGGTGACATTGTGAATATCACTGGTATTTATTCATTTTGATAATTTTTTGTGAATCAGTTTTAGTAAATCAATTAAAAATGTAAACTGCTGGCTTGTTATAGGCTGAAAAATATGGACGTAATTTTTCTAGCTATGTTATCTAGTCGTAGTGGTATTAGATCTGCTCTGAGTCCGACAAGACATGAACCATTGAAACATGTTTGGCAAACTCATTGGTTATTTAATAAGAGAATATTTGGTTTCACCAACACACATTGCTGCAATTGCAGCATCAAGTTTCTTATAAACAGTACACTCATGTCAGAGTTCCAGACACACTTACACAAACTCACAAACAAAAATGCCTGAGCCCTGCTCTTTATTAGAAATACACAGCACACAGTAATGTAGTTTTGACGTATGAAAAAGTTGTGCAGTTTCACAGGTCTTCACAGTTGTTTTTCTTTTTTTCTTTTTTTTTACAAATGACAAATCTTAAAATCATTAAACCCTGTAAGTATTGAAGTGAGTCCTGTGTTTGAGGATTGCAGTAATGGCTGGCCAACAATAAATCCCTTCTAACAATAGCAACACTCACTTATGCTTGTGTGAAAAACTTTGCATATTTGTAAAAGTTAATTCATAGGGTTTTTGAGCGATGCTATTTTATAACTTAAGCTGTATTTTAAAAATTGTTACTAATTTTTATGTTTCTTGTGCCATCATTTACTCACCCTTAAGTAATTCTAAACCTGTATTTCTTTATACAGAGTGTAAATTAAAATATTTTTTAAAATGTTAGTGTATTTTGTCTATATAATGAAAATCAATGGGGACCAATGTAGTTCTGGACCCCATTGATTTTTATTGTATGGGGAAAAACAGTTTCACACAATATTGAACAACATGAGAATGAGCAAATGATATCAGATTTTTAATTTTTGAGTACAGCATTTTTTTATTTAAACTGGACCTTTCATTCAACTTTTCAACCAATCAGACATAATTTAATGTTAATGTTACCAGATGCTTTTTATTAGAGCGACTTGCAGTCGCTTTCATAGCCCCATAAAGTCTCCTGGGGTTACTTAAGTGCCATTTTCTGGGCTCCAATAACTCACTTTTACTATCCAGTTCACCCTTGGGATTGAACCTGCAACCCTTGCAGTAACACCTCAGATGCTTAAAGCAGAAGTGCGTAGTGTCTGTATCAAAGAATTGCAAAAATAATGACTGCTGGCTGCTAAAACAAACTGCAATTCTGTTTGCAGAAATTGCACACTTAAGATATAATAAGTAGACTAACAGGTGCAAGTATCAAGGTTGTTCTTACTCCTCCGCTTCATATTCATAGTCCATTTCTGCTCTCTCATACTCTAACTCCGCCCCCTCGTAACCTTCATACACCTCCCCCTCACAGATTAGCTCCTCCCTTTCATACTCCAGACCGTCGTCGTCATAACCAAGCTCCGCCTTCTCAAATGCCACACCTTGTCTCTCAGACTCTGCCCCTTCATCATTATTTTGTGGTCCGTTCTCATCCCCAGTTGGGATTGTTGATGGAACCGACTCATTTGTGGCTTTCTCCTTAGCAGCTGCCAGGTTAAGGGTGGAGTTCATCCGGAGTTTCTTGAGTATTCCGTAAATGACCGGATTAGCTGCCGCAGCCGCCGCCTCCTCTGCTTCCTTCTCTGCTCGTTCTTTTGCCTCTCTCCTTCTCTCTCTAGCCTGTAACACCTCCTCAGCCCCCTCCCCGACGATAAGCACCTCCTCCCCTACACGCGGTGGCTCCTTCACAGGGTTGTGGTCGTAGGAGAAGAGCCGCAGCCCGGGAAGGTGATGCAAGTTTGGGAACTCTGATATCCGATTGCGGTCCATGTCCAGAATCTCCAGCTGCTCCATCTTAAGAAGGACTCGCGGAAACTCCTGAAAGCGGTTACCGTACAGCCAGAGTCCTTTCAGGGACTCCATGCACCATAGGTCCGAGGGAAGGGTGCGTAGACGGTTGTCCCCGATCTGCAGTGAGCGCAAATTGGGAAGGTCGTACAACTGCTTGGGGAATCGCTGGAAGTAGTTGCTCTCCACCCAGAGGCAACGTAAGTTCTGCAGGTTTCTCACTTCCGGTGGAAGGCTCATCAGCCGGTTGCTTCCCAGGTAAAGACACGTGAGATTAGTCAACTGGCACACCGAGAGAGGAACGTCATCAAGCTTATTGAAGTCGAGCGCCAGGGTACGTAAACCCTGCAGCCGCTTGATACCCTTAGGAACGTCACGGAGACGGTTTCCACAGACGTAGAGCTTCTCCAGGTACTCCAGATCCAGGACTTGACGAGGAAGGCGACGAAACTTGTAGTAGCTCAGATCCAACACCGGATCTCCTCTCGCCAAGAGCTCGTCGACTCCGAGCGGCAGCTCCTCGTCCTCCACAACCTCTGCTTCTTCTTCTTTCTCAGCCGCTTCCTCCTCCTCCTCCTCGCCTTCATCTCCCTTCTCTTTAACCTTCTTCTCCTTTTCCTCTCCTCCTTCATCCTGGGCCTCTTTTCGGGACGAGTTGCCCATACCCTCGGCCGGCTGGCCCGGCGCTTGTCTGTGTGTGTCGTGAGAGTGTGTTTCAGGACGGGGTAAGAGGGTGAGGCGGTCTGTGGGGCTGGCCCCCCCTCCCCGTGTCAGTTTCACTCAGTAGGATTGACCCGGCAGTGACAGAGCCAGCACAGCGACACATGGTGCTCTGACTACAGGCGGCTTCCCCTCAGTCCGAGTACAACGAGGTCTAACGTCAGCAAACACGGCAGTGATACCAGCAAGGAGCCATATTCTGAGTGTGTGTGTGGATTGAGTCAATTAAAAATACTCTTTATTAAACTATATGCTATAGAACAGATTATAATAATAATAGTAATAGTAGTTGTAAAAATAAGTATAACTGTAACAGGAAGAAAGCTTAAGTTTGTCTCTGTAATGTAAACTCAGTGTCAAAGTAGCTGCCAATTTTTGCATATTAATTACGTACCGTTTTCATAGCTAATTAGTTATTTATTTAAGTGTTTTAAAGTAAATCGTTTGTTAAAAGCATTAATTGACTCACATTATTGGCACAAAGCTAAGCGTTTCAGTCTGTTTGTGTGAACCCTGGTGCTGAGCGTCTCTCTGCCGACACACACAGCTCTTGTGCGGATGCCCGGTCTGTGGATCCCGGTCTCGCTTTGACCTGGCCGGCGGCAATGTGAACCGAACTGATGAGAGCAAACTGTAACTCCGCTTTGCGTGGTCCTAAATCGGACAAAATCCTCTGAGACGTCGGTTTAAAGTTTCCAGAAGCGCTCGACTCAATGTCTGTTTCTTTCCAATGTTGTGCGTTCAGTGCTGTCTCGCGTTTCTCTCTCTGTCTCTCTCTCTCTCTCTCTCTCTCTCTCTCTTTCTGTGGAGTGTGGAGTGTGCGTAAAGCGTTGCCATGGACCGTCTCTCTCCCCTAGCAACCGAAACAGGGACATGAGAGTACACACGATTGTCACGTGTTTCGAGGAGAGCGATAGAGACGCGGTCAAATTCCTCTATTCCAAGTTCACGTTATGCAACGGGGAAACGTATTTGTTAAACAATATTATTATTAAATAAGTTGTATGAAATATTTATTATATTTATTAATATTAAACATATGCTGTTTAAAAAGTTATAATGCATAAAGGTTTTAAATAACTAATATTTAATAGCTTAAAATACATAATTGTTGTAGCCTATTTATTTGCATGTATATTCTATTGTTTAACATGTAAACAAAATATATTTTTTAAAATAATAATAAAAGCATACATTTCATGCTTTATATAAAGGAGATATACTATAATGAATTATGAAAAGTACAACAAATAAAGAAAAGCTTTCATGAAGACAAAGAAAAGTGCAATAAATAAACTAAAATCCGAAGTAAAGTTGTGTTAGCAAATCAACTGCAACCCAACTTTCTGTGCTTTTCAGAATGTGCATAACTGCATAATACCTACACAAAATAAATAAACAAATGCACAGCATTTTAAAGGACAGACAGATGAAGGCTAAACAAACTGTTTATTTTAGTGAGATGATTCTCTCTCAGCTGATCTGCTATGAGTGGTCGTGACGTATTGTCACGACGACTCATGAATGGACCGGCTTCCAAGTCAAGCATGGCCTGTTCTGAACTGAATATACTATACTATGAACTATTGATCTGCAAAGCATTATATAATGTTTGTTATTGGATTACTGATGAAGTTATAATGAAGTCAGAATACATTTCGGTCATATGAGAGTCTCCATATTATGATTTGTGGTGTTGCACATACTGATAAGTGTCTAAATCACTTATAGGCCCTATATAGGTGTTTTTCTTCTGAAGTGTAGATGTAATGCATCAAAGTTCAGCCTTCATGTTCCAGGGTGTCAGAGCAGCACAAACCCCCCTAGTGGCCAGTTCACTTCATAGACCTCTGAACCTGATGCTGAGTGAGCAAGTGCTGTCATTGGGGTCAGAAATCAGTCCACACCTTTAAGATTTTTATTCATTAGCCTATGAGATGGTATTTCTCATTTGAAATCTTCATATACATTTTCAAACTAACGCACAACCATATTTTCAAGTCTTGATGTCCATTATTTAACGGTGGCAATTGGTAAGGTTGATTTCCATAAAGTTTATTCACGTTATAATCATGTTTTAGGCATCATACATAAAGTTTTGGACAACGGTGATCTCCACGTACACCCATTGGAGCTCAAAAGTAAGAGTTCCTGATCAATCCAGTGAAGTTGTGTGTTTTTTCCCCAGACATAAACCAGTTAAAACGTTTGACTCGATATTAAAACGCCACTTTTGTGGTGTTTGAAGTGGATAAACACTTCCTTAAAGTGAACAATTGAACTAAATATCTTTCATCTTCCGTCTGCCTGCATGGTTTTATGAATTTATGAAGGTCAGGGCTGTAGCAGCCAATTACAACTCTATTTACGATGGATGCATTTAGAACGAATAAGCAATGTCCAAATCACTCCTCAATTGATTAGATTTACTAAACTAATTACAATTCACGAGCCAAGCTGATAAGTTTATAATTCGTCCCAGCTTTGACATCCCTGATGGAGGACACACGTTTTGCAGTGCTTTTGAAAGACTTCAGAACAGCATGACATTTATGTATTGCTTACAAACAGGTTTATTGAATAAAGGGGAAAATAATTATATTTCTATTTAAATGTACAGATGTAGTCCTACCCAGATATACATAAGCTACATTTAATTATTTTACAGGTAGCCTGTAGAGAGATTTTTTATTTTTCATTCTTAAGTTTAGCTGAAAATTTTACGTCTGCTAAAATTTCTGAAAAAGTAAAAATTTGTAAATTAAGGGAATTAAGCTTCAGCTGCAAAATGGTCTTTTATGCATCCATGTACCTGCAAATTAGCATTTATGAGTATGTAATTATCTTGTTTTATTATAGAAAATATTGTTATATTATAGGCTTTATCAGAGAAAAATGTTTTGTTAATGCAACTTGTGATAACAAATTGTGATGGATGGTAAAATGCAGCTGTAGAAAATAAACAGGGTCAGAATAAGTCTGCAGTGTTTTCTTTTGCATGGAAAAGTCCAAAGTTCTTCTTCTTTCATTTGAAATGTTTAACAGTCAGATCAGTCACCAGTTATCACGTGAAAGGCTGGAATTGTGCTAATATGCATATTCATGTTGGATCTAGTGCAACGTGTTGTGCATTACAGTGTGGCATATGGCGTGTGTATATCAGTTTATAACTGATGTTCATAAATTATATAATTGTGATGCCAACATATCTAAAGTATTTAAATAGGCTATGCTTTAAATTTAAAGTCTAAATCCTAAATTGTCTTTTTTTTAAACAACATTTTACAGTATTCTAGAGCAAGATGCAACATGCATCGTCTCCTTCAGTTCATTATTACTCATTTTCACTTTGAATGGTGAGGTAAATTATAAAAATAAATTTAAAAAAAGTTTTTAATGTAGCATTTTTACTTTATATTTCTGTCATCATGACTGCGTGTGGGACTCGAACCTAAGTAACTCTTCTTTATCTCCCCGCTCTCCCCTCCCTTTCAAACTTCTCTCTCTCTTCCTATTGGCTGCTCGTTCGCGAGACTGGCTCAGAGTCGCGCTCTGATTGGCCGGTGGCGCTCGAATGATCTGTTCGGAATTCATCAGTGATGAAGAGTGAGTGTATAAGACAGTATGAGCCTCACATCCGCTTCTCTTTCTCATCACACACAGACCTAATGAGTGTGATCAAAGTGTCGCAGACAGGGTGAGTGCATTATGGAAAGTTTCTTTGTATCTTCTAATGTTATGTAACATGATGGATGCATGCATGCATTAACATCATACGTTCATTTTCTTTAATGAAAGGATGAATTTTCATTTTCAGTGTATTATTTAACAGTTTATTCATTTGAAATGTTCAAATAACCAGTTCTGAAAAGTGCTTTTTTGCAATGTTTTTAATCCTTGCTTTGTTTGCATGTTAGTTTGTCATGCAAAGTGAAAAAATGAGGAAAAACATTGACAGCTGTGACTAACTCAAAATAAGGAAGCAAGTAAAATCTTTCTGTACGTGTACTTAAGCAGGACCCTTCTGGTTTCCTTCGCATAATTAATGAGATTATGTGAGCATTCATTGTCTCATTCCTAAACAAAGACGAGGGGTGTATTTCAGACTACTTGCCTACAAAAAGTGATAATTGTGCTATTTCAGCCTGGCCTGATCCTAAAACGACGTTCATTGATGTAACCTATATTGTCAGGTTGATTCTGTGAACGAACAAAATCATTTAAATGTAAAGCTCATTTTGGGTTACCTGACAAACATACAGTGTGGATATCATGCCTGAACAATGGGCTGTGTCTCATAACCTAGTGGGCGCCCTACCTTGACAGCTTTTTGGGCATCATTTTTGAGAATTAGGCTATGCTTAAAAATGTTTTTTTTTTACAACAATGTAGACTTTAATTAATTTAGACTGCACCCTTTGGTTATCTGACTACATATTCTACAATGTGGATTTTTTTTTTTACATGATATAGTGCAGAATTAATGGAAGAAGTGAACATCAAATGCAATTTGTTGCATCTTTTGTCAAACTCTTCTTAGACACTTTCATAAAAAATATGAAATATTTCATTGAGTTACTTGGTCTTACAGTGCAAAGTAAGCAGCAGTCAGTCAGAGTTTGATCAGCGATGGGCGGCGGAGGACAGCAGACGGACCGGATCACCGGTACCAATGGGAGGTTCAGCACGTACACCTGGGAGGAGGTGCAGAAGCACACTAAGTCTGGAGATCAATGGATCGTGGTGGAAAGGAAGGTTTATAATGTGAGCCAGTGGGTGAAGAGACACCCCGGAGGACTGAGGATCATCGGACACTATGCTGGAGAAGATGCCTCGGTAAAACACTTAGCATAATACATTTAACATAGAAGAACTTTTATATACATCACATTGGCTGTGTCTCATAACCTAGTGATCTATCTACCTAGGCACCCTTTTTTTCCTTTATAGTTAAAAACTGTGCTGAAATCATTCTATAATATCGAAGTAAGTATAGACCAGATTACTGCACAACAGGCTCAAAATCAGCCAAGACAACATTTTGGGCGTCATGCATGACCAAAAATGCTATGTAATGTAAATATTTTTACACTCCATTATTGTTAAACAAAGGCTCATACCCTGCTGAGCTGCCTAGACCTTTTATTAAAATGTTTAATAAAATGCCCATTTCCGCCACTGAAATTTTTTTTTTTTTAAGTAATTGCAAACTTTTCTCACACAATTCTGAGAAAACTGATATTGCAAGATATTAATTTGCAACTGTGAGTTTATAACTCGCAATTGAGATAAGATGTTAATTAACAATTGGGAATTTATCATTTGCAGTTGTGAGGTATAAACTTGCAAATGCGAGAAAAAGGTCAGAATTGTGAAAAACAAAATGCTGAGATGACTTTTATATTTTTTGTTTTGTGGCAGGGAAAAAACTCTGTGCAGTTGTTCTGTGGCGGAAATTCTGTACATTATGGCCAAACATAGTCAAAACCATAATTTGTAGGCATCATGCTAAAAATGCTATGCTAATGTAAATGTGAATAATTACTCATGCATATATTAATGTGCATTAACATTCAAATATAACAAATGTTACAAACTAGGCAGCATTCTGGGGGGTTTTAGGCATGTGTTTCTAATGCCATGTGATGCTGTCTAGGTAGGGGACTTATTAAAGCAGTTGTTTGTTTCAGTGTTGTTGTAACTGATTCAGATAAGAATAAAATGATGATTATCAGTGTTGAATTTGTTTTATCTGGTGTGACAGGAGGCGTTTACTGCGTTTCATCCAGACCTTCAGCTGGTGAGGAAATACATGAAGCCGCTGTTAATCGGGGAGCTTGAGCCGTCTGAACCCAGTCAAGACCGCCAGAAAAATGTGAGTATAGAGACTTTAACTGAAGACTAACCAACACAGAATAGATTAATAAAACCTATTTGTTTTGAATATAAAATATTGCTTTGACACTTCAGTCAACTGAATATGGATTCTGTAAATACTGTATATCTGGATGATGTATAGTAATTAGGGATGCACGATATTGGAATTCTGCCGATATTCAATATGCCGATATTTTTCAACTCATTTTGGCCGATATCGATGCCGATACCGATATATTTCCTTTTATTTGGAAACAACACCAAGTCTCTCCTGTGCAGAAATTATAAGCAAAATATTATTAATTTTGGTTAGTTTTTAACAAGAACTTATTTATTAGAATTAAATAAAAAATAATAAAAAAAAATTAACAGTACATTGAAGCTTTGAAAATAAATATAAATCAACTATATCAATCGCTGCATTTTTTCCCCCAGAAAGATGCTGTGTTAACCCTAATATTTTATTTTAAGATTTAACATTTGTAGATGGTCTAAAACAAAAGAGTTGTAAAAATTCTGAAAATCTTTTAGAGCTCATGATTTGTTTAAAAAATAAAACGTTACACATTAATGAATAAATCAGTATATATAAAATTATTTAATTTACAAGTGTCATGTTTGTGATTTTTTTTTCATGTAAGCTATAGCTTCTGACCATTAAATCAAAACATACTTATTTTATTACATCAATTACTGCTTTATTTAATCAGAAACACAGTCTAAATGTTATTTGTGCAGGCTATTTTACTTTTAATTGAATTAGAAGTAGGCCAACTGCGCCCCTACTATTAAAACTACTTACCGAACGGGCATTAGGACCTGGGGGAGGCTGTCACTGCTGCCCCTGCTTGTGCTATAACTGTTTACTCTATCCCACACCGAACGCGTCATTCTGTACATGCCTTCACACATTAAATGCAGCGATCCAAAACAGTCAATCTATTCATCATTCAGACAAAACTTTGCTTCAAGAATGAGCCACATTGCTGACGTGATCTAATCGCTAGCACACCCTGAGCACATGCGAGTTAACCCTTTCCCCTTATCGGCAAGACATATCGGCATAATTTTGCATGTCAGGCCGATGCCGATATTTACATTTAAAATCATTATCGGCCGATTTCGATATCAGTCCGATAATATCGTGCATCCCTAATAGTAATATGACGAATTACTAGAAAAAGACAAAGAAATATATGAATTTAGAGTAAAAAGGAATTATCTTAAGGTGTGCCAAATCTAAAATAAAAAAAAAGATATTTAGTCACTAGTTGAATTCACATGAATTTTTTCCCTTTCTGGTTAGGATGCACTTGAATTCAGTTATCGAGTGTGAAATTGAATTACAGGAAGTTGAGTTGAAATTCAAATTGGGCTGACAGGAGTTTGCTGAATTACAATTCAAAGAAACTTATCAAGGAAAGGATTCTGGGAGGTGATTGCATCTGTGTTCCCGTAACTGTAAAGGCCCGTTCACACCAAGCTCGATAAAGATATAGTTAAAACCTTCAAATTCCAAAGACATTTGTAGCTTTTTTTAACACCTTTAAATAAGCCTGTCAAACTGTCTGTTGTTTTTTTATTTATTTATTTTTTTTTTTGGCTGTTAAATGACATATATATACAGTGCTGTGAAAAAGTGTTGGCCCCCTTCCTGATTATTTTTTTTGCATGTTTGTCACACTTTAATGTTTCAGATCATCAAACAAATTTAAATATTAATCAAAGATAACACAAGTAAACACAACATGCAGTTTTTGAATTAAGGTTTTTATTATGAAGGGAAAACAAAATCCAAACCCACATGGCCCTGTGTGAAAAAGTGCTTGCCCCCTAAACCTAATAACTGGTCGGGCCACCCTTAGCAGCAACAAGTGCAATCAAGCGTTTGCGATAACTTGCAATGAGTCTGTTGCAGCGCTGGGGAGGAATTTTGGCAGAATTGTTGTAATTCAGCTACATTGGACGGTTTTCGAGTATGAACCGCCTTTTTAAGGTCATGCCACAGCATCTCAATAGGATTCAGCAAACACTTTTTCACACAGGGCCATGTGGGTTTGGATTTTGTTTTCCCTTCATAAAAAAAACCCCTTCATTCAAAAACTGCATGTTGTGTTTACTTGTGTGTGACACTTAAGTGCAAAACACAAGGCAGCACTCAGATTAACCTTTGCCCGAAGACACAAGTCACACTCCAATTCGGCTTTCAATCTTCTTCTAAATGATTCAACTACTGAATATTCACGCCCTTAAAAATTTCAGGTCATGAAATTTGATTCACTCCTGCATTTAAATATGATTGTCACTCCCTTCTCAGTGTTAACATGGCCATAAAGGACTGTATTTGTTGTCATTTTACCTTTGTTTTCTCTCAGGGGGCTCTTGTGGAGGATTTCCGAGCCCTTCGTGAGCATCTGGAGGCTGAGGGGTGTTTCAAAACCCAGCCTCTGTTTTTTATCCTGCATCTGGGTCACATCCTGCTGCTGGAGGCCATTGCCCTGATGCTGTTGTGGTACTTTGGAACCGGCTGGATCAACACAGCCATCGTTGCTGTTTTACTGGCTACCGCACAGGTATGACGGACGCATTTGATATAATCACAATTTTCATTAAACTGTGTTTTTAAAAAAACTGCAGTGTTGGTAACTAAAATCTGTTGCATTTTGGATGCGTGTGTCCTTTACTAGCTTAGATTTCTAGCTAAGCACACCAGCATCCAAAACTGGGAACTTTATCTTGATGCAAATATCAACAATATAAATGTTCATGTTTTTTGTTTGTTTGTCTATAGTCGCAGGCTGGATGGTTGCAGCATGACTTCGGTCATCTGTCTGTGTTTAAAACTTCTCGATGGAATCACTTAGTGCACAAATTTGTCATCGGACACCTCAAGGTACTAACATATCCTGCCCAGTCTTCACAAAAAAGTTAGTCCCCAGTTTCACAGACAAGACTTAAGCCTAGTCCTAGACAAAAATGGATATCTGGTCTGTTTTAACTTGAAGAAACTTGGCCTGAACTTAAAATACGTCACTGACACTGAAAAAGCCGCAAATCAAAGACTTCTGTTCATAATGACATTTCACACATTTTTTGAAGCAAAAACACTAAACTTAAAGCATTTTTGGAAAAAAAATATAGTATATAACAGTATTTAGTTTTTTCTAATTGGATAATGTGCGTCTAATTTAGTGAGCAGTTCTGAGCATCACAAATTTGACAATCAAAATGACAATGTTTGTTTAGTCATTGGTTGAATTTCTGGTTAGAATGCACTTGTCAAATTCAAAATTCAGTTAACGACTTGAATTTGAATCAAACTGACCATGAAGTTGAGTTGAAATTCAAATTGGGATGACTGGAATTTACGGAATTATTCTTAAAATAAGTCTGTCTGTCATTCTAAGTTCAACTGATGATCTTCCCTTTTCTAAAATTGCACTTTTTTGCCGTTGCCATATTGACAACAGACATAATGACAAATGACACATATATATCGCAATTCTAAGAAAAAAGATTGCAAGATATAAATTCAAAAGAAAAGAAAGCAGGATTTTGACACATGGTTTTAAAAGCTGAACTTCACACGGCATCTTTAAAACTTGCCACAAGACACTGAACCGTCAGACTTCTCTTCATAATGAAATTTAGCAAATGTTTGGAAGCAAGAAAAACACAAAACCTCAAACCGAGTCTTAATGTGCCATGAGACACTGAAAAAGCAGCGAGTCAAAGAGATCTGATGTTTCATTTTTTGGCTTTAAACATATACCCAATGCATATTTGGAAACGTTCTACCCAGTGCAAATTTCCAGGTAGATACTATTGTTCAGCGTTTCACAAAACGTTGAACAATAGTATACACCTGAAAAAGAAGACAGGGTTTCGAGACAGTTTTTTATAGTTGAACTTCACATAGCATCTTAAAACCATGGCGCGAGACACTGAAAACCAGCAGGTCAAAGACATCTGTTTATAGCAACGTTTCACTTTTTCTTTTTTAAGTTAAAATGCAAAATATTAAACAAAAGTGTCAACCTGGAAAAGGAGGCAGGATTTAAAGACAAAGTTTTAAGTTGAACTTCACAAAGCGTCTTGTAAACGTGGTGCCAGACCACAAGTCAGAGACATATGTTCATAATGACCTTTTACATTTTTTTTTTAAAGCAAAAATGTGAAACGTTCAACAATAGAATCCAACTGGAAAAGAATGTAGGGTTCTTAGCCATGGGTTTAAAGATGAACTTCACACAATGTTTCGGAACCTTGGCGCAAAATCTGCGCAAAATGCCAAACAATGGCGTCCACCTGGAAAAGAAGGCATCATTTTGAGATGCCTTTTAAAAGTTGAACTTGACACAGCATACTTGGTCAAAAACATCCATTCATAATGATGTGTTTTGCATTAGTAAAAGCAATAATGCAAAATGCTGAACAGTAATTATCCACCTGGAAAAGAAGGCAGGATTTTAAGATGCAGTTTATGAAGGTCAAACTTCACAAGGGAGACACTAAAAAAAGACGAGTCAAACACACCTGTTCATAATGACATTTCCCAGTTTTTAAAATGAAAAACATGTAATGCCAAACACTGGTATCCACCTGGACAAGAAGGTTAAGTTTCGAGTCATGGGTTTTTAAAAGTTGAATTTCACATGGCGACGCAGTGCGAGACAAAAATGCTGCTGGTCAAAGACATGTGCAAGTTAATGTAGAAAACAATAAAAAAGCAGCACAGTGGAACACAAAAACAGAAAAAATTAAAGATACATTTGGTACGCTTTGCGTTCACATTGGCATTTTTGACAGCAAACCTAAAGTTACAGAACCTAAAGGCATAGTCATACGTTCACAACTTGACTGGTCGGGTAAAATAATGTATATTTGCATCTCAGCGTGTCTAACAGACATTTCTTGCTGGATGATGGACCATCACCTTCAACTCAACCTAGCTAAGACAGAACTGCTTGTAGTTTCAGCTAACCCATCGCTTCATCACAATCTCACCTTCCAGTTAGGCTCATCTACCATAACTCCTTCAAAAACAGCCAGAAACCTTGGAGTTGTGATTGATGATAAGCTGAATTTCTCAGACCACATTGCTAAAACTGCCCGGTCTTGCATTATATAATATTAAGAAGATCAGGCCGTTTCTCTCGGAACATGCAACACAACTCCTTGTTCAGGCTCTTGTTCTGTCCAGACTTGACTATTGCAATGCTCTCTTGGCAGGTCTTCCAGACAATTCTATTAAACCTCTACAATTAATCCAAAATGCCGCTGCAAGATTAATCTTTAATGAGCCGAAAAGAACGCATGTCACGCCTCTGTTCATCAATTTGCACTGGCTACCAATAGCTGCTCGCATTAAATTCAAGGCATTAACGTTTGCCTACAGAACCCCCACTGGCTCTGCACCCCTTTACCTAAATTCATTAATTCAGACTTATGTGCCCTCTAGAAGCTTGCATTCTTCAAGTGAACGACGCATTATTGTACCATCCCAAAGACACACAAAAACACTTTCACAGACTTTTTCATTAACTGTTCCCATCTGGTGGAATGACCTGCCCAACTCAATCCGAGCAGCCGAATCCTTACCCATCTTCAAGAAACGGCTAAAAACTCATCTGTTCCATCTTTACTTGACCCTCTAACTCTAGTACTCTCCATTCTAATTTTATTTTATCTATGTCTTTTTATTTAAAAAATAATAATAATAACAATTATCTGTACTACGTTAGGCTAACCAAGACTTGTAATAGCACTTGCACGTTGTTGCTCTTTTGTTGGTTTTGATTGCTTCTTATGTCCTCATTTGTAAGTCGCTTTGGATAAAAGCATCTGCTAAATGACTAAATAAATAAATATAATATTTCTCTACGGAACTTACCGAACACCCCAAACAATCTATGTATTCGACTTAAAGCGGCACTGCGCTGACCGATCGGTTTATGACATCAAAGTACCCATTCACCGAGCTGTCTGCTCAGCGCCGCTTTAAGTCGAATACACTAATGCACATTGTTTCATGTACATATGATTTTATTTTTTCCACCTGCAAACTCACAAAGAGCTCATAAAAGACACGTTACCTTCTTGTTGCTCCATGTTTGCCCTTGGCTCATTTTGTTTTGGAACCACCGCTCATTCAGCGTCGTCAAAGCATGTCACATAGCATCACATCTTGTCATTTGTTGTGTTTTTATACTGGATTAAGTTGCCAAAACCTATGATTCACATCTATAAGACCCATGAATAATTCATAAACAACTGATATATAATTACCTTTTAGTCGAATAGATGTTGTCAAAAGTTTCAAGTCCTTTCTTGGCTCAGTCTAGTTCAGACCACTTGAAGCTCGAAACAAGGTTTCATTCAGGTTCTGATAACTGATTATTATTGATTAATCACTCAGAGACTTGTTTTAAAAGTTTAACGAATCACCAATGAAATGGTTTCGTTTTATTAAAAACAATAACTCATAAGCAAATAACAGTGAGTAAAAATCTTCACCACGAATGTCAGCCTCGTACATCCGTTTCATAAGCCTTTTATAGCCTTGCATATAATTTGCATTAATCTTATTAAAAACCTCACATCTTCTGCCCCTGTCTGTGTCTGCCCCCTCCTCCCGTGCAGGCAGGAAACACAACTTTTGTCACAGAGGCTACACAAGACAGTGTCAAAAGGTCATCCTAGTATGATGTATGAAGCTGTCCTTCAGTCTGCTGGTCCTCGCCTGGAGACTCCGCAGTCTCCTCCCTGATGGCAGCAGACTGAAGAAGCTGTGTGTCGGGTGGGTGGGATCACCTGCAATGGGGAGGGCTTTGCGGGTGAGACGGGTGCTGTAAATGTAAACGATCGTAAATATTGTCCATTTTGTATATTTGTACATTATTATTATTATCTGTGTCCTGTCCTGTCATTCTGTCGCACTGTGGAGCTACTGTCACTAAAACAAATTCCTCGTATGTGCAAACATACCTGGCAATAAAGCTAATTCTGATTCTGATTCTGACCAAACATGGCAAGTGTGAACAAACCCTAAAAATGCAATTTCAGTTTTGGCTTTAATCTGTCCAAAATTGTAATCTTTTTTTTTTTTTTTTTTTTTTTTGCAAAGTCGTCCTAGCAGACGTAGGTAATGTCATTGTAGCTCAACTTCGTCCAGCATGTATAAATGTTAATCAGCCTACGTTTGACCAGTTTGAAAGCTCTAAAAGATAGAGGTGTTATGCAACGTGTATTTAATCCACTCGATTACACACTGTGCCGTGCATTTTACAACAGAAATATGCGGTAACTTGACAACGCAAAACCATGCATTAGCTTGATTACAACTGCACATGTAAACAATTATATTAAATATATGTGTAAGGTAAATATAATTCACTCAAAACCAAAACAAAAAAAACTTATTAAAATTGAGCTCAAAAATGCTCATCCTTTTGATACAGTTTATGCTACTTAGAAGTGCCACATTGTTAGCTTAGCATCATGCTAACGATAAAAACTCGAGTCTACCATGTGCTTTCGCATGAGGAGTGCTCTTTGTATGGTCATGAAAGTTGCTAAATACAAAACATCTGCATTTGTCAGAGTTTGAGTTCATGTGTTTGATGTTTTTGTGTTCGTCAGGGAGCGGCTGCAGGCTGGTGGAACCATCGCCACTTCCAGCATCACGCTAAACCCAACGTGTTCAAGAAGGACCCGGACGTCAACATGCTCAATGCGTTTGTAGTGGGAAAGGTGCAGCCTGTGGAGGTATGAGCACACCATCCACATGACACATACAGAAAATACTCAATCGGATCTGATTGGACTCTTTCTGTCTGTCTTTACTACAGTACGGTGTTAAAAAGATCAACAATCTGCCTTACAACCATCAGCACAAGTATTTCTTCTTCAGTAAGTCAGTTTATGGCCACAGTAATGTTTACAAGATTCATACTGGAATTGATATCATACTTTGGATCGTAAAGGATCCTAATGAAAATAAGTAAGAATGAAATAAGATCCTACTTGATACACTGAAGTTTGTGTGGTACGGTATGGTAATTTATATAAATAGAAATGTAACATTCATAAATAGAAATTGTAATTTATTTATGTAGAATTTACAATATAATAGTGTTTATATTATATGTGTTTGTTTATGTTATTTTAATAAATAATTTTTATTGTCCTTCAGTGGCATTTTATAATATATATTCATATATTATAATACTATTTAAAAATATTTATATATCATAACAATATTAAATTACATATATATATGTGTGTGTGTATATATATATATATATACAGTACAGTGGTGTGAAAAAGTGTTGGCCCCCTTCCTGTTTTTTTATTTTTTTGCATGTTTGTCACATGTTTAATGTGACAAACATTAACAGCGTTTAATGTTTCAGATCATCAAACAAATTTAAATATTAATCAAAGATAACACAAGTAAACACAACATGCAGTTTTTGAATTAAGTTTTTTATTATGAAGGGAAAACAAAATGCAAACCCACATGGCCCTGTGTGAAAAAGTGCTTGCCCCCTAAACCTAATAACTGGTTGGGCCAGCCTTAGCAGCAACAACTGCAATCAAGCGTTTGTGATAACTTGCAATGAGTCTATTACAGCGCTGTGGAGGAGTTTTGGCAGAATTGTTGTAATTCAGCCACATTGGAGGGTTTTTGAGCATGAACCGCCTTTTTAAGGTCATGCCACAGCATCTCAATAGGATTCAGGTCAGGACTTTGACTAGGCCACTCCAAAATCTTCATTTTGTTTTTCTTCAGCCATTCAGAGGTGGATTTGCTGGTGTGTTTTGGATCATTGTCCTGCTGCAGAACCCAAGTTCTCTTTAGCTTGAGGTCACGAACAGATGGATTTTTTGGTAGACAGCTGAATTCATGGCTCCATTTATCACAGCAAGTCTTCCAGGTCCTGAAGCAGCAAAACAGCCCCAGACCATCACACTACCACCACCATATTTTACTGTTGCTATGATGTTCTTTTTCTGAAATGCTGTGTTACTTTTACGCCAGATGTAATGGGACACACACCTTCCAAAAAGTTCAACTTTTGTCTCGTCAGTCCACAGAGTATTTTCCCAAAAGTCTTGGGGATCATCAAGATGTTTTCTGGCAAAACTGAGACGAGTCTTTTTGTTCTTTTTGCTCAGCAGCAGTTTCATCTTGGAACTCTGCCATGCAGGCCATTTTTGCCCGGTCTCTTTCTTATGGTGGAGTCATGAACACTGACCTTAACTGAGGCAAGTGAGGCCTGCAGTTCTTTAGATGTTGTCGTGGGGTCTTTTGTGAGCTCTTGGATGAGTCGTCGCTGCGCTCTTGGGGTAATTTTGGTCGGCCGGCCACTCCTGGGAAGGTTCACCACTGTTCCATGTTTTCTTCATTTGTGGATAATGGCTCTCACTGTGGTTCGCTGGAGTCCCAAAGCTTTAGAAATGGCTTTATAACCTTTTCCAGACTGATAGATCTCAATTACTTTCTTTCTCATTTGTTCCTGGATTTCTTTGGATCTCAACATGATGTGTAGCTTTTGAGGATCTTTTGGTCTACTTCACTTTGTCAGGCAGGTCCTATTTAAGTGATTTCTTGATTGTGAACAGGTTTGGCAGTAATCAGGCCTGGTTGTGGCTAGAGAAACTGAACTCAGGTGTGATAAAGCACAGTTATGTTTTAACAGGGGGGGTTGCAAGCACTTTTTCACACAGGGCCATGTGGGTTTGGATTTTGTTTTCCCTTCATAATAAAAAACTTCATTCAAAAACTGCATGTTGTGTTTATTTGTGTTATCTTTGATTAATATTTAAATTTGTTTGATGATCTGAAACATTAAAGTGTGACAAACATGCAAAAAAATGAAAAATCAGGAAGGGGGCCAACACTTTTTCACACCACTGTATGTATATATATATATATATGTGTATATATGTGTGTGTGTGTGTATATATGTTGGGGGTAACGCATTACAAGTAACATGAGTTACGTAATCAGATTACTTTTTTAAAGTAATAACTAGTAAAGTAATGCATTACTTTTTAATTTAGAAGTAAATATCTGAGTTCACTCCAGTACTCCAGTTACTTTGTGTACCATGTCTGACAGCTCTTGTGTTACCATGTTGAGAGAAATCAGGAGTGAGTGCAGAGGCGTTGTGTGCGCTGCGGAAACATGATGTTACTGTAGTCCTAGACTAAATGTGAACATGCATTTACTCATCTCACTTGCACAAAAACAGATTCAGTATTCCTCAAAATTAATAAAAGCAGTCAAATGCAAACTCAGAATATTATACAAACCTGCGGTAATTATATATGTTAAGACAAATATCATTTATGTATTTAATCCCATTTTACTAACCACTGTCTGTGCTACTGATCTTCGATGAGCCAGTTCAATTATACTAATAAGCAAAAATGACACATGTGTTTCATTTTTGTTATTGTTGAATAGTATTGATCCTTCTTCTCCTGCGTCATATTCTACATGTAATTTGTTTGAGCTGCTCCCTGTACTGTACAGACGTGAATTTGCATTTCCTTCAGCCTGAGGCATATTCATTTCACTTTTGGTGTGAGAGGGCTTTTACATTTGTAAAAGAAGAACTTTTTTATATTAATAACTAACAAGCAAGCCCTGCCCAGATTTAAAAGTAACTCAAAAGTAACGCAATGAATTACTTTAAATAAAAAGTAACTAATTAACATAATTAGTAACTCTTTTAGGGAGTAACGCAATATTGTAATGCATTACTATTAAAAGTAACTTTCCCCAACACTGTGTATATGTATATGTATATATATATATATATTTATTTATTTTGATATTACATTAATATATATATATATATATACAATTTTTTTTTTCATATAAATAATATCATATTAAACATATTAACCAAACCTTAAATGTTTATTAAGTATTTTGCCATATATTAATAATTTTACAATGTGTTCTGTTATCATTAAGAGTCCCATTTAGCACATTTGATCATGTCTTTTTTGCAAATTTCGTCTTAAAATTATCACAAAAATAACTAAAATTATCGCAAAATGTCTGATTATGTGCAGATCTCATTTCCATCCTGTAGGACGAGTTATAAACCATCAACCAGGCTTGATGTTTAACACCTTTTTCTGTCGTTGTTTCTCAGTTGGACCTCCACTGCTCATTCCGGTGTATTTCCAGTTCCAGATCTTTCACAATATGATCTCACATGGTCTCTGGGTGGTAGGTTACTAAGATCGCAATGACTGTTGCCATTTTTATGCAGCTAAATGTGCTTTTACAGCACTTTCTCTGCCCTTATCATATCTCTTCTTGTCTTATCTCTTTTAGGACCTCATGTGGTGTATAAGTTACTACGTTCGATACTTCCTGTGTTACACGCAGTTCTACAGTGTGTTCTGGGCGGTGATTCTGTTTAATTTCGCAAGGTACACAAAAATCATTTCATCTACTACTTGTGCTTTAAACAAGTTTATTTTCAATTTAATATTCCAAATGCGTTCTCATTTTTGCACATGTACCATGTAGTACCATGCTTTTCTTGCACCAAAAATTATCTTGAGTATACCAGTTTTTTTTTGGACATGTATCACAGTATTACCATAGTATTTTTGTAAATACCTTGGTATATGAATATAATCATTCGGTATCACGATATAAGTCAAATCGATACGGTTTTACTTTTCCACACTGCTTTGTTTGTGCCAGAGAGAGAGAGAGAAAGATGTGGGCGTGTCCTTCACTGATCACTCGCTCATTGTCTGATTGCTCTAGTCTCCGCCCACTCCTCTTGCACCAATCAGAACACAGGAGCACTGATCGCTCACAGCTGCTGGTGTCTAAGAGGGTTATAATGCTGTGTGGCGGATCAGAGTTTGATGCTGTGATGGTCAGATCGCAGTGTCTGGCTGTCCAGGGTGTTTTCTTTTAAATCCTTATTTCCTGCAGTATGATGATCCGTTCTTTTCTCTTTTGTTTTATGACATTATTTGACTTTATTGAGGTGTTTGCATGAATGCTTTTCAATCTGATTGAGCCATCAATCCAAGTAGCAACATTATTAGGTTACCTGTAAACGCAGCTAATGATTATTGCGCCACCAATTGCTTTAAATGATTTACAGTTAATATTGGATTTTTTTTTAGTCGCGATTAATCGCATTCAAAATAAAAGTTTTTGTTTGCATAATATATGTGTATGTACTGTGTATATTTATTATGTATATATAAAGACACACACCTGCAGCATATATTTAGAAAATATTTACTTGTATATATTTATATTCATATAAATTATATCTAAATATTTAATATATAAGCATAACATATTTTTCTTATATACATGCATGTGTGTGTATTTATATATATATATATATATATATATATATATATACATAGTAAGTATACACACATATATTATGTAAACAAACTTATTTTGGATGTGGCTAATCGTGAATTAATCGTTTGACAGCACTTATTAACACAAAAATGAGTTTGAGATCCTGGTTCGGGTGAAGTAACATGGTTGTGATGTGAATGTGGGCCGCAGGTTCATGGAGAGTCACTGGTTTGTGTGGGTGACCCAGATGAGCCACATCCCCATGGACATCGACTACGAGAAACACCAAGACTGGCTTAGCATGCAGGTACATTCAGAGCCGCCACAGCCCCGCTGGGTTTAAGACTTTCTAGTATGCCAATTCTATGCGTTTTTGTCATTTTAGCTGGTTGCAACCTGTAACATCGAGCAATCCTCCTTCAACGACTGGTTCAGCGGACACCTCAACTTTCAGATCGAGCACCAGTAAGAAAAACAGAAGTAGTTTCAGTGCAAAATGGCTTCAGTTTTTCTTCTGCATTTCACAACTGTGCTTTGTTCTCGTCTCAGTCTCTTTCCCACGATGCCTCGGCACAATTACTGGCGCGCCGCTCCACACGTGCGAGCATTATGTGACAAATACGGAGTCAAGTACCAAGAGAAGAGCTTGTACGAGGCGTTTGCGGATGTCGTCAGGTATGACACGCACCTGAAATCTCATGGTTTCGTCTTCAAAATAAGCTTTTGCTCCAAACTATTCCTACATAACATGAAACAACATTGACAACCAATTTAACCTTCTGTTGTGGTTGGGGTCGATTTGGCCCACACTTGACTTTTTAAGTTGCTTGAAATACTGCTTAACCTGTTTATTTCTTCTTGAAATTTGGTGTATTTCTCATTTAGGGTTATGAATGTGCATGCAAAGTTTCGACACAAGCGTATTTTGGAAAGGCTGTGACTTTGTGTTTGGGTCTTACTCACCTGCATTGGTTTCCCTGCAATTTGCCAAAAATCAACATTTTGAAAAATGCGGGTTAAAACCAAAAAACTCTTATTGTAGCTTGTCAAACACAAAAATATTAAATACATGAGAACTTAAGAAATGTGTGACTTAAAGTTGACTTTAAATTGAGATTTGCTTCTGAGAAATTCAAAGGAAAGTTTCTTTATCTAGTTGAGCTTTACTGTCAAAAAAAAAATTGTTTTTAGTTGTTAGTTGTTTTTGGATCTCAGTTACTAGACTGTTGCTCCACTGAAAAGAAGCGTGAGAAACCCACTTGACACTCGCAGAGGTTTGAGAAAAAGACACGCAGAGGATAGTACTATTATACTAAGTACAAATTATGTTGGATATGATTTGTGTAGTTATTTGCACGTCAATGTGCAAACAGTCACTACAAGTCATGACTATACACACACACACACACATATATGTATATATATATGTATGTGTTTGTGTGTATGTATGTATGTGGATCAAATTAACACAATAGAAATAACACAATAAAAAAGATAGGAATTAATACATTAATTCCCACATTAAGTCCCTGAATAGTTAAAAGTAATTTTATGTGTCACTTATTTTATTTATTTTTTATTTTTTTTTAAATCTATATATTTGTTTATTATTTATTTATTTTAGTATACAATGTTTTATTGAAGTTTAATTTATTTCTAGTAACAATTATTATTATTTTTTAGTTAACTGGTTGTCTGACAATACACAATAGAAATGAGGCAATAATATTTGGTTCAAATAAAATATCAAAGCAAGTAATCATATGGCTTTATTGAACAAAACAGTTAAAATACATAATGTAATACAATATAATCCTAATTTATGTACATTATGTATTATATCAAACGACTGCAGAGGGCGCCAACGGCCTGACGATAATTTTGCCATTTGGGGTGCAATCTAATAAGATTGACTAAACATTTAATTCAAATGTCCACTTAATCTTTAATATTTGTTCACTTCTCTTTGATATAAATACTACAGACACTGTCAGGAACATGTGGACATCAAAACATACAAACTCAGAGCGAGAGTTTATTTTACTTTAGAAGTTGTGATGAACAGTTAGCATTTAGAAAGACAATAATATATATTCTCCTGTGTTGGCGTGAGTTTAAAAATGATGTAATTTACAAATCTGACAGAATGGTGCACACTGCTTTCAGATGAACATTATAAGCAACTCAATATTTTGTGCTTTTCATTGATTTTGGAAGTCTGCCACTTCCAGTGTTTTGCCTGTTAATCAACACGGGCTAAATGCAATCAATGATTTTTTTTATTTTTTTGAGTACTCAAATTTAATTGAGGAATTGTGACAGTATTTATTTATTTAGTTAGACAGTAGATGCTTGCTTGCAGATTGCATGGAAGCCAATGTGGGTCAATTTTACCCCAAACACAACAGTTTTTGCACACAACAGAAGGGTTAACAAGACATTTACTGAGTGAAACAAGAGAAATACATAGAGTGGGTGTTGATTCTATCCATTTGGGAATTGATTGGATTGTGAAGTGTCTATATATGAATGATTCATATTTTGTGCGTGTATACTGGCAGATGTTTCAGCACTAACTGTACCATTACTCTCCTCTCAGGTCTTTGGAAAAATCTGGAGAACTCTGGCTGGATGCATACCTCAACAAATAAAACCTCACTTCTGTTTGCATTAAAAATGATAAGCTGAGTAGGATCCACCAATCAGAGCAAGCATGTCGCAGACTAGACTATAAAAAGTCTTGGAACTAAAAACAAACAGCCAATCAGATTGCTAAAATGACTTGTTTTTGGTATTTGAAGGGTAATCGTGGCACTTTGAATGTGTTTTAAAGAGACTGATCAGAGATATAAGTGTCTCGCCCCTAATAAAGCACTTATCTGAAGGTACAAGAACGTGCATGAACGTACCTGGAAGTTGTGTGATTGCTGGATTACAATCGCTGAATTTTAGATTTGCGTAGTTGCTAGATGCATTGAATATTTTGAGGGTAATTTCGGAGGCACAATCTTTTTAGTAGTCACTTTATTTCTGAAATTCACAATACAGTGATTTGTTTTTTATAAATAACATTTGGAGAAACTAGCAGAGGATAATACTAAGAGGTTGTACTTCTGGTTTAATATGATTTGCTACTCTTGGTATCTGATTAGACTGATTAAATCTCTTCTGTGTGTCTTTTTAAAGTGTCTCTATTGTGATTAAACCACATACTGTAAGATCAAAGTCTCTAAATGCCCTTTATAGAAATAAAAAAAGACGTGCATGAATACATAAATGTACTGTTCTTGCTTCATTCATTCGTCATAACGATCAGCATCGGAACATGCATGATGCAACTGAATTTAGCACATTATTTAAATTTGTTTCTTTCAAAGACCACTGTCACAGATGCAATCATACATCAAACTCTGCTCACTCTGTCTTATCTCACAGCTGTCAACATGTACGGGTCACATTGAACCACTACAAGAAAGATGTGTATTTTGCTTAGATTTACATTTTTGCACTATACACATTGCATTTCACCTCAGCTTAAAACAGGAATTATCAAAAATGACAAACTCAAAACGTGTGCATATGAGAAACTGGATAAAATGACACGGAAATGCAAAAATAACAAAAAAGGTCCTAAAATTCTTTCGATTTTTAAGGTGACAAGTCACTGTACTGCTATTCATTATCATTTTTTTTAATCATTGAGAATTACATAAGTCTGCTTTGAGCAATAGTGGTTAAAATGACATGAAAACACAAAAGTAAAAAAGTGAATGGTCCTTTTTATAGTTCATAAGCAAGACCTGTATATGTTTTCATGAGATTCACCCACACATTGTTTTCATGCAATAGAGAGTAGTATAAGCTTACAAGTATTTCCAGCATGAACGAGATAACGTATGTGGATAAATTACAATAAGGTCCGTACATACACTAATAATAAAAAGCACCAACAATAAATATACAATTAAAAATATAGACGTTTGGTCGACGGTGTGGCAGAACTTCATTGGTGGGTTTGGTTGACGGTTACTGTTGCCAGGTGACCATCTGATTGACAGTCTGTGTGAGCGTGTTTAGTAGGCAGATGAAATTTTCTCTTGCTGTTTATTCAGAATCTCCTGCAATTCCGTATCTCCTCGACTCTTCTGATGGAGAGAGAGAGAGAGAGAAAAGACAAATGAGAAGAGTTCTGTGGTGCTGAGTGCCAGCTGTGTGTGAAGTGTCTCTGACCTCTAGTTGTGATTTCTGGACGGTGATCTGGCTGAAGACGCGAGATCCCTCGTCTCCACACACGGTCTTCAGATGATCTTTATTCAGAGAGAAGAGCTGAGCGCCGGTCAGGATACCCAGACGATCCACCGTCCTGACAGACAGACAGACAGACACATGGCACATACTTATTTCTCAACATTTATGTTACTTTTTTGGGGGGGATTATTACATTTTGTTTGCTATCGCTCATATTTTTATTTTAACAAATCTTTAAAAGTTTAGAAGGCTTTATGAGTTCTTAGTAAATATGAATATTTTATTTTAAGACATTTTTTATAGTTTAGAAGGCTTAATGAGTCCTCAGGAAAAAAAAAATATATATATATATATAATATTTTAATATTTTATTTAAGTTAAGAATGCTTGAGTTTTCAGTAAAAACTTATTTTAATACATTTTTCATAGTTTAGGTTTAAAGATATATAATAAATCTTTCACATTATATAAGGCTTAAGTTAGTAAAGCATTTTAATTTGATTAATTCTTTATCATTTAAAAGCCTTTGGGTTCTCAGTAATAAATTTTATATTTTAAATGTTTCTTATTATTTAGGACTAACGAGTTCTCAGTAAAAATAAAATTTTATTTTTCATATTTTTCATAGTTTAGAAGACTTAATGAGGTTTTAGTAAAATTAAATTGAATGTATTTTAATATATTCTTTATAGTTTAGAAGCTTGATGAATTCTCAGTAAATACATTATTTTTATTTTATCTGAATATTTTTCATAGTTTAGAAAGCTTTCATAGTTTTTATTAAATTATTTATTTTAATTCTAATGCATTTTTACTAAGTTCTCAGTAAAACTTTTTTTTATTATTTTATCATTTAAGATAGATTTCTCAGTAAAAATAAATAAATAAATGATAAATTAAATAAAGTACATAAATAGTTTTATTATAATACACAGTTCAGAAGACTTAAGGAGTCCTCCATAAAAACGTTTTATTTGACTCACGGTTTGGAGAAGCCCTTGGCATTGAGCCAGGTGGTGACCTCGGCCGGGCTGGAGTCAAAGGCCAGAGGGACGGTAGTCTGACGGACCACCTTAAAGTTCCTTGTGGGCTGTTGAATCTTATTTCCGCTGATCAACATGAGCAGCTCATCGTTCACTTTATCCATCTGGTGAGTGTGACCTGAGGACACTGATGAAGAAACGCATTAAATACACACTTGCAGATGTACTCTGATCCTGCTTGACAGGATCTGATCTTATTTGTGACCCTGGACCACAGAACCAGTCATAAGGGTCCATTTTTTGAAATTGAGATTTCTACATCATCTGAAAGCTGAATAAATAAGCTTTCCATTGATGTAAGGTTTGTTAGGAGGACAATATTTGTCCGAGAATATTTGAAAATCTAGAATCTGAGGGAGCAAAAAAATCTAAATATTGAGAAAATCGCCTTTAAAGTTGACCAAATGAAGTTCTTAGCAATGCATATTACTAATCAAAAATTACGTTTTGATATATTTACAGTAGGAAATTTACAAAATATCTTCATGGAACATGATCTTTACTTAATATCCAAATGATTTTTGACATAAAATAAAAAAAATTAATTTTGACCCATACAATGTATTGTTGGCTATTGCTACAAATATACCCCAGCGACTTAAGACTGGTTTTGTGCTCCAGGGTTACATTTATCTCGTATATTTGTCTTAAACTCACTGTCTTTTTCACTGCCCAGTGAGCTGGAGGGTGACTGTCCTCGGTATGGCTGCGTGATAGACAAATAAAATAATTCTTTAGTATTTTTAATGACCAAAAATGGCTTGTTTTTCTGCTGTATTACTGTGTAAATGTGTTTACCTGATTGTAAGGTATTCCTGGACTGTATGGCGGGTCAATCATAGTTTGAGGGTCCTCCAGTTTTACCACATCCAGGATGTTATAGGGCACGTATCCCGCCTGTCCGCTTCGGTTCCTCAACTTCCACCACTGCTTATCATCCTCCAACACCTGAAAACACACACCCTATTAGTTCCTTCAGAACACAACTTGTATTGCACCAATTTTTGCAAGTGCTTTTTGTCAAATGAATGTGCACAGCAGCTAAGATCAGCTCATCTTTTGGGAATTTGATGAGAAATGTTATATTTCATAATGTTATATAGTTCATAATGAGATCTCTGACTTTTGAGACTTTGGTTTGTTGGCACAATTTGTGGCTGATTTGAAAGCAAACTTGAGTCAATACTCCATTAGATCTAAATTTAATCTCATTGCTGTCTTTGAGAAGCACTTGAGATGTTAAACGTGACTTTTCACAGTCTTCATACCTCCAGAATTTCGTCCTGAAGCACCGACAGCTCGTTTACATTACGTGCCACAAAGTGGTAGCGGATCTTTGCATACTTGCGAGAAGCGGGAGACGTTGAGAAAGACCTGGAAAAAACATGAGCGCAACAAGCTGATCAGAAAGAAATCACATGGAGCGAAAGTCATTCAGCATTCATTACTATCACACTGAAAGGGGCAAGTTATCACAATGATTTTAAAACTATCAAAAGGAAATGAAAAGAAATCTTGCCATTTAAAATAAAATATGCTATTTAATAAAGTACTGCAGGGATGATGTATTCTTGTAGGCCAAAACCCAGAAATGAGTTTGAATTTGATCACTTCTGGTTCCATCATCCTTAAGTCAATGGCTTTTTTTGAGTGGGATTTTGGTGTTAAAGGTATAGTTCACCCAAAAATGAAAACTCTGTCATAAATTACTCATGTCGTTCCAAACCCGTAAGACCTTCGTTCATCTTCGGAACACAAATTAAGATAATACTCCAAAAGCCAATAGAAAAATGCTACTGGGTTTTTGATGAGGGAACCAGGGTGATGAGAACTTATGAAAATATAATAAAACACCAAATTTGTGGAACGCCGTTGTTTTGGCCCAATGAAATTGTAAAATAAAATGTACAAAACTACATGTGACAACCTGCCAAAAAACACCCTTTATTCCTGAACCTTTTTGATTAAATACTGTATACGATGATTGTTTGAAAGAACAGTATGGCAGTTTTAGCCAATAGCTATGGCAAAAAAAGATAGTCATTATAGTTTGAATGGCACAATTCTCTTAAATTCTAATTCTAGATCAGAGGGAAACATCTTGGAATGACCTCGTTGCTGGAAGGACATCGTGAAATAATTCTCAGAGGGTGTTCTTTGGTTGGGTCATTTTTAAAACATGTCCAAATGTGACCAGCCAAAAAATAATAAAGATTTTTAACCTTTTGAACACAAGAAGTGCCTTTTTTCTATTGTTTACTACAGATGAAAATATAGACATGTAGACATATAGACATGACAACTAACTCACCCGTTTGAAGAGAGCGATGACTGTGATCCATAGAACTGAAATGGAACAGAGGGAAAAGATGATGTGCATTTAACACAGAGAGGAGATTTCCACTCAGAGAAGATGGTGATGTTTCATCGCTCTCACCTCTTTGAGCCTGTATTCTGTCTGCATCGGAGCACCGGCGGTCTCCGTCTCCCACGGTGACAAGCGGAACAGTTCCAGCGGCGGCTCCCAGCCATTCCGGAACTTTGGAACGTACAAAGGAGCGCACTGATCTTTCGGCCAATCAGCTCTAAGATACACAAAGACACGCCCATAATCAGACATACAGACTGATCAGTTTTTCTACGATGGATGCTTGATTAGACAGATCATTTTTTTGTTTGTTTGTTTGTATATTTATTCATTCTAAAGAGATAACATCAAATATATCCCATATTACTTCATATAATAATAATAATTTCAGACATTAAAAAAAAAATAATAGCCAATACTGCTAAAATCAAAAATATTACACAATATTTATTTAATTCACAATAACTCATACATACTAATGTTTTTTTCAATGCTTTATACTAATCTAAAGAGAAGATTTTTATTTTGATATTTTAAAACGATTTATTCTAAAGAGATAACATTAAATATATCCTGTAATATTTTATATTAATATCTAAAATAATAATATCAGGCATTAAACATCTCATGTCAGTTGTCACTAGTCATAACTGCTAAAATATTGCATAATAATTGCTCAAACTTCACAATGCATTATTACTCAAAATGCACAATTTTCAGTGACATGCTAAACTAAAGAGAGGATTTTATTTTGCATAAGATTCATTCATTCTAAAGATATAGGCTAACATTAAATATATCTAATAATAATATAAGCAATTACATAGGTTGATCTCTAGTCAAAACTGGTCAAATTCAAAATTTTACACTATTTGCTCAATTCACAGTAAAAAGTAACACCTAAGTAATCCTGTTAATATAAGCATTCAAAGCCAGTTTTGGGGGGAGTACCAACACCTGATACTGATCACCTCAGAATGAGCAAACACTGGCTGATTACGCAGCTCGATGTATCTGTTTACCACTGGCACACACTCCTGTAACACATCCACAGCAGCTGAATCATCACCTGGGCCGCGTCCAACCGTCTCCCAGCAGCTCAAAGATGGTCATCTCTTTGGGAGTCAGGTGTCCTCTCAGGAAGTCCACTGTGTCCCGGGACAGGTGAGGAGAGATGACCGCACGCGACAGCTCAGGACTGCCATAACTCTGCAGTATCTGAATTCACACACAAACAAGTTTTTTTTAGTAATCAAGAGCCTGAATGAGCCATTGCAAAATAACTGTTATACACCATTTCATTCTGTTGTTATACCAAACATACTATTATATTATTGTGCTACTATCATTTACAAAGGCTAGTTTTGGGGGGTGTTCTCAAAGGTAAATAAGATTAATAATGATTTCATTTATTTATAGTTATTGATTCATTTAAGATTATTTATTTAGGGTTAATAATATTATTTTTATATATTTTTTTGTCATTTTAATTATTATTTTTTTATAAAATGCAAAAAGTTGTCTTTGTGGTAGCATTAGCTTTGGGTTGGTCTGTAGTCATTTTAATCAATTTCTATGAAGAATACATATAACGACATAAAATATAATACAATATTTTATTTATTTGTTTATTTAGTCATTTAGCAGACTAAATAAATAAATTATTATTATTAAAATCCAAAAAGTTGTCTCTTAGAAGTAACTTTAAAATGTATTTATTCATATTTTTATTTGCATTTTTAATTAACTTTTTTTTATTAAATCTAAAAAGTTGTCTTTTAGCAATAACATTAGCATTTATATATATATATATATATATATATATATATATATATATATATTATTTGCATTTTAATTATCTTTATTCATTTATTTATTAAATCAAAAAAGTTGTCTTTTAGCAATAACATTAGCATTGAATTATTTATTTATTTGCATTTGCATTTATAATTATCTTTATTTGTTTAATTAAATCCAAAAAGTTGTCTTTTACCAGTAGCATTTATTTTATTTTGTGCAATTTTAATTATCTTTATTTTTTTTATTAAATCCAAAAAGTTGTCTTTTAGGCATTTATTTAGTCTGAAGTAATTCTAAGTATCAATTTCTATAATAAAACCAACAGAAGTTTGTGGTATGTTTTTATTTTGTGCATGTGTTCAGTTCCTCACCAGTTCCAGAGGTCCAAACAGGAAGTGCACGAGCTCTGCAGCACTGGGGTTCTGGATGTGTTTCTTCAGTTTGGCCTGTAGAGGGCGCACACAGACCGTCAACACACTTCACTCACATTTCTCAAACAGAAGGCTGCATCCTACAAAGGCTGCATTTCTCGGCTGCCACGTCATCAAACGTCGCTGAAGGTCATCTCAGTAGGAAGGATCCTTGGAAGACAGCCTTCGTTTCGCGTCCTTCATTCAGCTGAATTTGAAGGATGCATGGGATGTATCCTCCGCTACCTTCAATCACCCACAATCCTTTGTACACATTCCACTTCGTGAAAATAAACTGCCGAAAAACGAGCTTGTCTGAATTTATTATGAAATCTAAGACAAAAATAATGTTTTCGGACATGAAAGGATAGATGTTATATTTTGTTTTGTTGTAAATTACTTACTAAACGCTAAACCCTCAATAATTTAAGCCACAGGGACGGCTGGGATTCATCGTATTGCATTAATAGAAAGCCAAATAATATAAAGATTTGTAATACAAAGTATTTTTCCAAAACAAATTTTTATTAGTGTTTTTGTGCCGTGACGGTGAGGGTGGGAACATATGTGAACATATGTGCACTTACTAGAGCATCTCATTCTAACGTTTAATGCCGAGGACGAGTCTAGCCTACAAGACTCTGAAGGACTGAACTACGAAGTACACAGCCTCTGTTGGATGCAGCCTTTTGTCTGAGAAACACCCATTATGGGCCTCTTTCATGAAATAAAAAAAAATAGTTTATAACGAAATTTGCTCTTGTTTTTCTTTTCAGCATGTCATAAAATGTTTCAATTTGAGTGCAAATTATTCCAGATGATCTTTTACATAAAACCACAGCAGTTTTGAAACCTTGTGTATTTATGTTTAAAGGCATTTTTCAGTTTAGGAACAATGAGAGACAAGCGAAACCCACCAGCAGATTGAAAGAGAGTTTCAGCTTCTGAAGACAGTCGAAAAACTCGCCTTCTGATGGTGGTTTAGCTCGTAGAGTTAGCATTCCCTCTAAAACACACACATGAGAATCATGTTTGTTTAGCAAAGTATATGAATGTATTTACACATGTTGTTTTCCAAAGCATAAATTAACTAGCTACGAAGTGCTTTATCAAATTAATAAATGAATAATGAGTTAAATGAAATGCATATGTACCTGCCGGTCCTCTCTTTTTGTTTTTTTTGCTCCTGTTGCGTTGGTTGAGTTGCGTGAAAGCCTCTGCCGCTTTATGAAGGCGTGCAACGAAGATCTCGATGTCATCTAGACTGCAGTTCAGGATTTGCTGAATGACACACACAGAGTGAAAACACACGGCCTGAGTTACAGCGTTACGTCTGGTATGGTAACCATGAATCTGATACACTCAATGGTTGAGTGTGTGTGTGTGTGTGTGTGCAGATATCCAGTGTTACACAGGCACTCACCACGTCCCTTTCGATCCGTTGGGCCAGTTTCATATTGGACTCGGGGTCCTGCATCGACAGTTCATCTGAGACAAACATGCAGAGTATTTAGCATCCATGCATTTATTGTAAACGTAAGTATATAGGCATTTTGCATCTGCGTGTTTGGCACCTTTCATGTCCGTAGCTGCTACGCGACCTTTGACCCCAGGGCCAGGACTTCTAGGCTCCGAGGCCGGGATGATGCTCTCCCGTTGGTGTTTCATCTTTTCTTGGTTCAACCTGGTGGAGAGTACAGAGAAAATGCATGTGCTCATAAACCTAGTTTGCAGCCTACGTAGGAAGTATTTTAAGGCAGTCTAAAAGGTAGTTAGCAACTTTAAACATAGGTAATTTTGGCAATAATTTGCCTGAAATTACCCTTCTCAGCATGTATAATTTGTTGAGAACACTTAATGAAATGTGACGAGCTCAGTTGGTGGAGAATGCAGGCAATGTTGATTATAAACAATTCATTCAGTATTCATTCAATCCAAGTTGTTCTAATGTAATTAAAAACTGACGAGCAAAACCCACTCAAACACCCCAACAACCACCTAGAAGTGCTCTTGACCCTGTAAAGCCTGACATTAAATAATAGTCCAAGTTTGTGAAATGGAACAGTTTGTTGAATCTTTAGACAAAATAAAAAATAATATTTTTTTTTTTTTGAGTATCATATTGGCAATTAGATGCTATTTACACTAAGTGCAAATAGCATATTTTCTTAGTGATAGATACTATTTACATCAAGTGAAAATAGCAGTATTTTTTAACGATATGCTATTTACACTAAGAGCAAATAGCTATAGATTCTATTTACACTGTTAAAATATGAAAATAATATTTATATGCCCAAAAAGATACATTTCAAATAGCTTGTAATGTAAATCAATGAAATCTTTATAAGAGTACAGCAGACTACTTTTATAAAATGCTCATAAATATCAGTTGTCACTCTGTATCTATAATGGCTTAGTAAGATGATATTTAAATGTTTAGTTTAATGATAAAAACTGAAGTTTTTATTGTGTATGTGTGTAAAACATACAACACCATGCAATATAATTGATATTAACAAATAAATGTTCATCAAAAGCTTGATGGATCGATGGATGGATAAATTTGATGATGATTTTTCTTAAAAAATGATGTTTGGCTAATATATACTACAAATACATTTACATATTTATGTACGTAAAAAAATACTCTGCAGTATACTAAACTGATATACGCAAGTCTGCTAAATTGGAACAACTAATCTTATGCTTAATGCACTTTAAATGAAATTGAAATCCAACTAAAGATATACATAAGTATATTTGATTGTGCTTAAGTGGAACTATTGCAAGTATACTTCAGGTACACTTTAAATATCATGCATTAAAGACCGATATTATTGAAAGATCATACAATCTTCATCAGTAGTGATATTAAAACACATTTAAGGATTAATATTAAGAAATGTCTCGAGTGTTATGTCAGTAAATCTGTTAATAGATTTGAACTATACTTATGAAATAAATGCATTTTAAATATATTACTTTTTTACTACGGAATATCAAATTTATTCTTATGCTTGCTTTATAAAGTTTTCACAGTAAAAAGATGTGTAACAACCTCACAGGATATTTTTACACAATTTACAAGGCCTTTTACTCGCTAAAAAAAGTATAAACTATCAATAAGATGACAGAAGGCGTGTAGTGTTTGTGTTAAACAGGTTTTTCAGCATGGTTTTGGTCATATTGATCATTTAGATGCCTTAGAAATGTGTATAAAATATGACACAGTAAGCTTTATAGGGCTAAACATCTTAAGAACCACCTAGCAATTGCCTAAAACTACTTAAACACCCTAGCCTTAAATGATGGCTCATTTTGGCCAAATTTTAGGCTTTGCCTTCCTATCATATACAATTTGCAGAGACGAACCCTTAATGCATTGTGATGAGCTCAGGTGGTGGAGAATGTGGCCAAATTTGACTATAAATAGAACTTAATCAATACTAAAAAGTATCAAAATTGTTTGATCTTATTAAAAATTTACTATTTTATTCAATATTTGTGTATTTTATGTGAATTGCTTTGTTAGCTTAGCATGCTAAATCAATTGTGAATCACGTTTCCCATGCGCTTCTCATTAGTCACAAGGGTTGCATTTCAGTTAAGCTGCCTAAGTAGACAGCAAGGCAGCTGACTAGGGTTTAGCGTGTGTGTGAATAGCTGTACAGTGTTTTTCTGATGAACCTGTAACCGGTTTTTAAAGAAGAAAATCCCACCTGAAGTCTGAATGTAACCAACGGCCAACATATGATACTATAGCATTCCTAAATAAATGCTATTAAAAAACTATTAGTACACACTGATGATGATTTCTTAAGTAAATACGGCTTCACTATCTGCTGATCCTGTTGCGTGTCTTTAGGACATCAGTAGACGTACAGTCTGTTGTGAAGTGTTGTGAAACTTGGTGTCAGTCATTCTGGCTAGTAATTAGTTATTTAAAAACCCCTCCAGTAGCATGTGTTTGTGTCTATGAGAGCTGGGACTCACTTTAGCGTCTGCGGTCGCATCTTCTTGCCGCATGTGTTGTCTCCCAGAGCGCTATCAATGTCAGCATGCACCATCTCGGCCTAAAACACAACCGCACACACGGATCCAGTGAAAGCAGCTCTCGAAAGTGTTTATCATCATACTGCAGGGGTGTAAAGGTGTAAACCTAAAATGCATCAAATGTCATGCATTTCAAGTACCATGATACTTTTCTCATGTCTTAAGTTTGTGTGAGTCTCACCTCCACTTCGTCGCAGTAGAAGAAGTGAATGTCTGGTTTGTGTTGTTCATTGTCCTGACAGACGAGCAGAAGGACAGACGGATATCTGGTCTGGTTCAACAACGTCTGACAATGATGGACTGTGGCCAAAGGAAAGATTTCAAGGTCTTCCTGAGAGAAAGAAAAGAGAATTAGACCTTTAAAATGAACTTTATATCACCTAACCCTAAAATGCTTGTTAAAAAATGTATTTAAAAAAATATAAAGATAAAATGAAAATCAAGAAAATGTATATTATATATTAAATGTCAAAAAATAAAGTAAAAAAAATATTTTTTTAATTATTTAGTTTATTTAGTTTTTTTATTTATATTTTTATATATTTTGTTTTATTTAATTGAATTATATTTTATTTTGTGTTTTATTTCATTTTATTTTAATTAAACTGTCAAATAAATAAATTAAAATTAAATAATTGATTTTAAAATTAAATAATTTCTGTAAGTAATTTACGCAAACACAAGACGCTTATATGACCTTCGATCCTGAAAGCAATGATTGCAATCATTAATGAAGTCAAAGATCTAGTAATGTTGGCATTTATGGTCACATATTACCAGAATAATGATGGCACAATCACAATCGATTCACACGGACGAAACGCTCCCTATCCAGTTATTCCAGATCAGATCAGATTACACTGACTAGGCCATAGGGTTAGGCTTTGTTTGATGAACAGGTGTGGAACACGCTAATGTCTTCAATCAGTTATCATTTCCATGATCTCAAGTGTGCATTTAATTTTTCCTGGATATTTAAGACTCAAATTGGTCTTAAATTAGTAAAAATGTGCAAAGCCAGAATCATACAGGATTTTCAATGGGACAAAAATGGGCCAGAATTGACTGAAAAGGCATGGCCTAGATGACGTAAGTGGAAAAGGACCGTACATTATGATGAAAGATTACAAAGACAAAAAATATTTTCATTGCAATGCAACAATGAATCATTCACAATAAGACAAGGAACATGGATTTAGAAAGTAAATAGTGTCAATTTTGATTTTATATTGACTTTACAAAAGTCCATTTTTACTTGTGAGCACACAAGAAAAGATCCCGCTCACCTTGGTCTCGCAGTCCAGGAGTTTGATGGATTTCTCCGTCACCTGCAGCAGCATTTCCTGTGTCCAGATTTTGTCTTTGGAGTCCAGCAGCTTCAGCTTCTTGATTGCATCATCTACTGTAGCAATGGACTCTGATTTATCCATGACGAATGTAGAGAGATGCTGCAAACACAAAGATTAGTGTGGAAGGTCATTGCTAGAGCGATACAATGCAAACAAACACGATTTGGTTTTCACTTTTCACATCTTTAAGATGGACTGTGGCACTGTCATTTGCATTAGCATTAAATAAGATATATTAGTGCTATAGTAATGATTTCAGAGAAAATGCAAAACCATTTGACTTGCTAATTTATTCAATATTCTCTACACAGTAAATGTCACATAATTCACTACATGTGGAAAGAGAAAGCAAAAATGAGTGCATTTAAACAGTTCCAGATAATATGGCACACTTTTAAATATATGTTGCATCCCAAATGACTATTTAGACTCCAAAAATCTGATTTTAATCATGGTTTGGATTGAGTTTGTGAACACTGGATTTCACGTGGGGGTTATTTCCGGTGCTGACTACAAAAACTAAACAGATTTGAGTTTCTCTCCATTTTATTCCATTGCATTCTAGGAATAAAAGGCTGCAATATTAAAGATATCTTATTAGTGATTTTCAGTAGAAGATAGTCAGGTGAATGTCCCAATGGTCTAAAATAAACCTACATATGTTCTCTTTCTGAATGTCATTGGGTGTTGCTCTTAAAGGAATTGTTATTTTGACTAAGTGCGTAATGTTAGCACTCACCTCCTTATAATATTTTTATATCTACTTCAGCACTTTAACCACACCTCTGTGTGTGTGTGTTTGTCGGTGGGTGTGCGTTTATGTGTCACAATACTATGTGACAAACAGTGATCCCATCAAAGAGAACAAATTATTCAAAGCATCATGCATGATTCATAATCAGATTAAGTCTTGTCACTAGTTATATAAGGGAAGGAGATCTCAGCATGGCTGCCGTGGATTAACCAGACAATGCAACACAAACATGTTTGACACGTCTTGATCAGACTCAACCCGGAAAGTCGAAAGACTTCAACAGGATGTAGTCCAACCAACTTTCAACTGCACAAAAATAAAGTTTAACTTTGAGATGTTTGTCGAGATGTTTGCACATATACAGCCGTTTACGAGAGAGTACACCAGGTCAGTGGTTTCCATGAAGCTGTTTAGGTAACCTCAACAAGAGCTGCTGTCAGTCACTTCAGATTGTTTGTTTGAGGTGACCGACTTCAAAACACACCAGTATACAAAATACATACAAGGTTCTTTAGTGGGTTTTAGGTTTAGCAGGAAAACTTATTTTTATTAAGAACCACCCAAAAAAACACTCACACACCCTAGAAACCAACTAGCAATGACCCTATCAACCACCCAAATACCCTAGCAACCACCTAGAAATGTCCTAAAACCCTTCAAACACCTTATCAACAACCCATACCTAGAAACCACCTAGAATTGGCCTAAAACGACTCAAACACTATAGAAACCATATAGGAATGCCCTAAAATCACCCAAACACCATAGCAACCATCTATAATTGTCCTAAAACCACTTAAACACCATAGAAACCACCTAGAATTGGCCTAAAACGACTCAAACACTATAGAAACCATATAGAAATGCCCTAAAATCACCCAAATACCCTAGCAACCACCTAGAATTGGCCTAAAACCACTCAAACACCATAGAAACCATATAGGAATGCCCTAAAATCACCCAAATACCCTAGAAACCACCTAGAATTGGCCTAAAACCACTCAAACACCATAGAAACCATATAGAAATGCCCTAAAATCACCCAAATACCCTAGCAACCACCTAGAATTGGCCTAAAACCACTCAAACACTATAGAAACCATATAGAAATGCCCTAAAATCACCCAAATACACTAGAAACCACCTAGAATTGGCCTAAAACCACTCAAACACCATAGAAACCATATAGGAATGCCCTAAAATCACCCAAACACACTAGAAACCATCTATAATTGTCCTAAAGCCACTTAAACACCATAGAAACCACCTAGAATTGGCCTAAAACGACTCAAACACTATAGAAACCATATAGAAATGCCCTAAAATCACCCAAACACCATAGCAACCATCTATAATTGTCCTAAAACCACTTAAACACCATAGAACCCACCTAGAATTGGCCTAAAACGACTCATACACTATAGAAACCATATAGAAATGCCCTAAAATCACCCAAACACCCTAGCAACCACCTAGAATTGGCCTAAAACCACTCAAACACCATATAAACCATATCGGAATGCCCTAAAATCACCTAAACACACTAGAAACCATCTATAATTGTCCTAAAACCACTTAAACACCATAGAAACCACATAGAATTGGCCTAAAACCACTCATGTACCCTAGTAACAACGTAGATTTGCCATTAAACCACTCAAACACCATAGCAACCACATAGAATTGTCTTAAAACTACTTAAATAACCTAGCAACCCAAACACCCTAGATATAATATATATATATAATTTTCTTATAAATTTTCTTAAACTCCCTAGCAATGACTCAAACACCCTAGCAACCACCTAGAATTGCCGTTAAACTACCTAAACACCCTAGCAACCACCAAGGAGTGCACTTAAAACCACATAACACCCTAGCAACCACCTAGAACTACCCTAAAAGTAACACAGCAAACCTCAGCATCTTGGGAGTAAGTTCTACAAAAAAAAAATTTTCTACAGATCTTTTAGCTTCTTCGGTCAATTCTCTGAATAATATTCACATTAATTATGAAACGAAAAATAAAATTAATTAAAAAAAGTAAATGATCTGGGCAATAAAAAAAGAAATACTCTCAATCTGTTTTTTAAAAAGTCCTACATGCCTAAACTCAGTTTAGTGTGGCATGATGCTCCACAAGAGTGTAGAAGCATTCAAGACTTGATATGACTTTGGCCGGCATGGGCGTTTATCAACTTTATGCATGTTTGAGAGAGAGAGAAAAAGAGATAAGAGACACAATATAGTCTTTACAACAAGTAAAGGGTGAAAGAGAGGAAAAATAGACGAAGGAAAATAATGCGTCCAGATCAGAACAAAGTTCAACAGAACGTCTTGAGTCAGGCCTGGATCAAGGTGGCATTTGATTAGTGCAATGATGAAGTAATCGTGCATGGCTAATTCGCCTGTTCTGCTGGGGTTATTTCAGGTTGCGTTGCATAATAGACACCACTGCATTTCAGCCAATTGAATCGAGGACTGGAACTAGCTGTTGTATAATGTGGATTTCAGAACACAGATTGCGTTATCTGCTCAGACGGAGGTTAATTCTGCCCTGACAAATCTCTGCAGTGATCAAGTGACCTGAATGCTTTATTACGATATCAAGTCATCAGTTGAATCACGTTAAATATTAAACCAACCTCTCGGTGGCGAGGTTAAGCTAAACAACAAGCTTAGAAGAAAGAAACAGAATTAAAAGAATCACCTGCACATGGTATTGCGACGTCTCTTGCATGATGACGTTCGAGTTTGAGTACTTCTTTCGTTGCTCTGAAAGAAATAGAAACACAAACATGGACATATGAGACAATATTCACAGACTTGCTAGAGGAAAGACACTATCTGTGTTTCGACTGTTTCCTCATATGAAAAAGTCATTTTTGAGAGCTATTTAAGCAACGGATATAAATACTCAAGTTTAATGTTCAGACAAAACTCAAACTAACCTGGATAGTGCCACATTTTGGACCGTCTAGATCACTTAAGCGAGACGTTTCATGAACATGAACAGAAAAACTGATAAAACACCAGTCAGCATTTGCATTATGAACATGAGACACCAAGACACAACAATACAGTTAACAATACAATGAGTCAAAACGAGATCATTATTTTAAAAAACCTTAAACTCATAAATAAAAAGTCTCATGCCTACCTTTCAAAGCAATGAATTCAAATTTAACTTCCTGTCTACAAATCTGCGTTAAACATCTCCATGGTTTGACAAATCTGAAGGATTCCAGCAGTAATGCTCCGAACCGACGGACTAACAAACAGGAAATGTTCTGACAGGCTGGGAATCGTGTTTCACCTGCCTCTTTTATTCGAGGTCAAAGGTCAAACCGTGCAACACCTTCCTCCCTCCATCTATGGCTTCAATATCATATCATTGTTTGTTTTACAGCAGTCCTAAAAATCAGCTCAGCGTTGCGTGTTTTACAAAACACCCGACTTCACTTTTGCTTTAGCTTGGATCAACCAGAACCTATATTTTAGTTGCTCTTTTAGGTTCAGGAGAGTTTTGATTGCAAACTTTGGGAAATCTGAGCCGTTCTTGAGATCTCGTCTGACCTCTAGAGTCTTTTTGCGAGGAAAAACATCAGCTGTCTCTCTTAGGCAAACACTTGATGACTGCAGTATATGGCTCTGTTAAGGTTTAAAAGGCTTTTAATGGACATATTAAGTGTAATTCAAGGTTAAAGAGCAGAATCAAAGGAGATTCTCTCTTTAAAAACATGTTTTAGAGTCAAACTATGTTTACGATGTTCTTTTGCGGTGTAGTTATGGCTCGCTGTAAGAATGCTGATAGCAAAGTTAGGTATATAATAGTTACATATGGACGGGTGGCATGTTGTCATGGTGACTGAATGTTTTTGAGGGTTGTCATAATGGCTTTGTCAATCAAATGTGATTCTAGAAATATGGTGGAATGGATATGAAATGATGGAAAGAAGATGCTTATGTACAATATTACTATTACTCACACACAAACACACATATGAATATATATATATAGTAATAATTTAACAATATTATTTAATTGTTATTATAATTTAATATCTCAATTACATTTGTGAATATATTATGTAATATAATTGTATTTTATCTTATTGTTGATTTCATTTTATTTAGTTTGGGGGTATTGAGATTTGAGATGTTTTTAATGACATCTGCTCACCAAGGCTGCATTTATTTGATCAAAAACACAGTAAAAACAGTTATGTTGTGAAATATTATTCCAACATAAAATAACTGTTTTCTATTGTAAAATATCTTAAAATGTAATTTATTTTTGTGATCAAAGCTGAATTTCCAGCATCATTACTCCAGTCTTCAGTGTCACATGATCCTTCAGAAATCATTCTAATATGCTGATTTTTGATTATTATAAATCTTGAAAACAATTGTGCTGTTTAATATTTTCGTGATAAATTTTTTTTCAGGATCCTTTGATGAATAGAAAGTTCAAAAGAACAGCATTTATTTGAAATATATATATATATTTTTTGTACTGTCACTTTCAAACTATTTAATGCATCTTTGTTAAATAAAACTATTATTTCTTTCAAAAAATTAAATCTTACAAACCCCAAACTTTCAAACTGAAGTGTATACAGTACTATACATGGTATTATTTGATTTGATGTTCACTATAATATACATAATATATTTGCACGAAATTACATACCATTATTGCACAAATATACACAGCTAAGCAAAACCAACACATTTTGTCATGCCAGTGAAGAACATTAAACTGAAACTGAATTGAGAGATAGAGATAGCGGGTCATCGCCTTGTGTGGATCTCTGGGGTTAAGTGACCACAGCTAATCATTACCTCTAAATGAGCACATGTTCTTATCAGCAGCTTTACGGGATCACATATCAGAGGTACATTCTTTCACACCCCTCCTCCAGCACATCCTCCCCGTATCTCTCTCTCCGTCTCTCCAGGAAGTCGTCTTCACACTCTTCCTTCTCTTCCTGCTGGATGGAGAGAGTCCTAACAGTTTGGACCTCGGCGTCTTTGTGAAAGTCGAGCCGAGTGCATGTGTTATTCATGTCTGACATTTACTCCAAACGCTTCGCAGCTTGTCGACAGCTCACAGCGAGGGAGATCTAAACATCACACGGGACGAACTCCGGCCTCTCACCATTCTGAGTCTTTGATAACTGTCGTGCTAATTTAACACTAGCAATTAAATTCATGCTCAGATGAACCACCAATGTCATCTCTTTATTATCTCATTTGTATCTCCTAGACAGCAATAAGAGAACATGGAGGTTTTGTCTTCTTATTTTTAACTTGAGAAAAAGATCCCAGCAATTTAGAAAAGATCTCAAAAGTGTCTCAAACTGGGCTCTGATATCAAAGTCTGACATCAAATCTGGAGATCTCAATATGGAGGGCCGGTATTAAAATACACAATTTTCTCTAAGGAAAACATTGCAAAAAATATTTTTACTAAATAATTCTTACTTCAGATGCAAAATGACTTCAGGTATTAATTCTTGTTTCTGGAAAATTTATAAAAATTACGTTTTGAGTTTATACTATGCTTATAAAAATCTGCCAATGGGGTAAGAAAAATAAATGTAATTGAAAGGGTTGTAGGCATAGTTTTAAGCATAAAGTCACGTAATTTTGATAAGATATAAAGCATTGTTTTCTGAAACATTGTTGCTTCACAAGTAAATGTATCTAGATGTTTCACTGAAGGGGAAAAAAAATACTGAGCACATTTCTTCATTTTAATAAGTCTTGTTTTTCTGAAAATAAATTTTTTTTAGTAAATATATATTGATTTAAGAATGTTTAGATGTTTTACTGAAAAACAAAAATACTAAGATTTTATTTTATTTATTTATTTATATGTTATTTTTATTTATTTATTGCAGTGTAAAGTTATTTCTTGTAGATTTTAGGTCTGACTGAAAGTATGACAGAAGCACATTTCTTCTTCTCATAGTATTTACACTTTCCAACCTGATGGCACTTTACAACACACAAACTTCAGTTTAAACAAGAATAAAAGATGGCCTTCGGCAGAAAATCTGAAACTGAGCAGAAGCCTTTGACCCTCAAACAAGTATATTTGCTCTCGCACACACACACACACACAGTCAGGCAAGCGCTGTCCTAATGTGACTGCTGGAGGTCCAGTAACGCAATCTGTCTCACCTCTCTGTCACTCAGCATCTCTCACCTCTGCCTGTCTCTCACCTGTCTCTCTTTCACTAAATGCACAACTGTCTTTCTCTGTTTGACATTTGTTCTTCTGTGGAACACAAAAAGAAGATGTTCTGAAGAACATCGGGGTCCAAACAACTTCAATTTTATTGCATAGACATATTTCAAAATATCCTCTTTTGTTTGAAACGACATGATGAAGGTCAATAAACAACAGTTTGAAACACTTTAATAACTGTTTTTATTACAATACGGTCTTATTTATTTATTTTATTTTTTTCATTGAGAGAAATATTGTAATTACTGTTTTCAACTCCAATAAATAAATAGGGACGGTAAAAAAAATTTTTTTTTAATTTGAAAGAAGTCTCTTTACTCACCAAGGTTGCATTTATTTGATGAAATATTATTAAAATTTTAAATAATATGTTAAAATGTAATTTATTCCTGTGATTAAAGCTGAATTTCCAGCATCATTACTCCAGTCTTCAGTGTCACATGATCCTTCAGAAATCATTCTAATATACTGATTTGCTGCTCAAAACATTTATTATCATAATCAAACAGTTATGATGCTTAATATGCTTATAGAAATCATGGTATTTTTTGGGGGGGGTTCTTTGACAAATAGAAAGTTTTGTAACTTTACAAATGTCTTCACTGTAACGTAAATAAAAAAAATAATAATAATAATATAGCATATATTTAAAGTTTTTCAAACGTCAACCTATTTTTTCAACCATCTGTCATATAAAGATATTTTCCCCCATTCCTGATAGTCCTGACAACATTTTTAATAGCTACATATTCTTCTTCATTCATAACTACATCACAGAGGTAAAATAAGTTGCAAATATGGTCTCATGTCACAAACAGCAACGATCTACACGAACTGTTCAAGACAGAACCTGTCTCAATCCTCTCTGCAGGTACAAGCCGCGTCACCTGTCGTGATGCTGCCATGCCAAACGGCTACAGTGTCTGGAAACAATTCAGGGAACACCATCTGTTCCACTCGGGCCGCAACAAACACACACAGCATCCTCTGCACTTACAGTTTCAAAGCACCATTCTAACAAGCACAGTCAACAGTATATATATTAAACCACAGGGGTGTTGCATTACTACGCGGTTGCTAGGGTGCTTTGGGTGGTTGCTACTGTATGGAAATTTGTCGTATGGCAAGAGTGACCTCTAACCATCACCAGCACAGATTCTGACCATCAGAAAATGGACAGAAGGTGAAAGCAAATGAGAGAAGAAGAGGAAAGCTATAGAAGCCATTTTCTGCCACGGGATAAAAAATAAGAAGTTGGTAATTGCAATTCTTGCAATTCTGCGAAAAAAGTTGCGAGTTATAAACTCAGAATTCTGACCTTTTATATCACAGTTTATATCACACAATTCTTTTTATATCTCACCATTTTAAGTTTATATCACATAATTCTTAATTTACAACTCACAATTCTAAATTAACATCTCACAATTCTAATTTACATCTCACAATTCTAAGTTTATATCCCGGAATTCTAAATTTATGTCTTGTGTCGGCCTAGTGAGCAGAGCGCTGACATATAATTCCATTGCATTGCGCGCGTCCCAAGTTTGAATCCCGGCTCGAGGACCTTTCCTCATCTTGCAATTTTGACTTCTTTTCCTCACAATTCTGAGTTTACATCTTACAATTCTGTTTTGTTTTTGTAATCTCAGAATTCCAACTTTCCTTCTCAAAATTGCAAGTTTATATCCTGCTATTGTAAGTTAACATTGTGACTTTTTTTCAGAATTGCGAGGGAAAAAATCCATATTGTGAGTAAAAAAACAAATCACAATTACCTTTTAATAATTTTTTTTATCCCATCAGGGAAACAGGCCTCCATAAAAAGAAGACTAGATTCAACATATTACATTACCGTTTACAGGAGTCCAGCACTCATAATGCTGTCCCGAGCCAGTCAAGCTTAACAGACAATGTCTTTCACTCATTTATCTGTGATGATGTGATAAGTGTGTGGGGTTTGAAGCGTTCCACCTCATTTGCATGGCCTCTTTGTGAGCATGACCCTGCTGATTTTTTATTTTTTTTTATTTATTTTTTTGCATGGACTGGTTTGCAGAAGGCTGATGGGAAGTGAGATTTAAACCGAGTACACGACACAATAAAACCAAACCACAGGAACAGATTTAAAGGCATGGCTCAGTGTGTATGAGCAAACAGAAATGTGAAACTTTGCAAGAGCATCAGGTTTGACTCTGCATGTGTTCATTTGTGTTCCCTTGGCAGGACTGTGTACCATCCCATGGGTCATTGCCAGAGTGCAGAACACAAAAACATAAAAACATTTTGTGTCTGTGATGTAAGACTCAGGAGCATAAATGTACACACACATAAACACACGGGTGAATTGCACGAAGCCTATAAAGAAAATACCCATGTCATATTTCATCCCAATTTCTAAAGACATAATAAATGATGATTTGCATAAGGAAAATTAGGTTTATTAAACAATTTTGATTGTGACTTTTCTATGCTACTTTTTTTTTTTAATCAATGCAAAATATTTTTATTCTCATTACTGTAGTGCAAAACATTTATAATAATTTATGCAAATAAAATGTATTATTTACCCTATATTATTTATTTATTCATTCTGATGATTTTTTTTTTAATTAATTTACAACCCCATATGGGAAAAAACTTAAAAGTATTACTGAGAATCCTCTTATAATCATGAGAATTATTTAAAAAGAAAACATCCAACTGCATGGAAGTAATGAGAATTTTATTTCACTTTTTCCATTTTTTTATTTATTTAATTTTTTTTGGAATAGCCATAAAATAAAAATATATATATTTAAATTAAAAATTATATTAAAATATTTTGCATTGTTATGAAACGTTATTTTTCCAAAAATCAATGCAAAATATTTTTAATCTCAATACTGTAATGCTAAAATAATGATATATTATTTAATATGTTTGTTTGTTTGATTGTTAGTTTATTTATTTATTAAAAAAAAAAAAAAAATCCAATTGCATTACAGTAATGAGATTTTGAAAATTTGGTTGCAAATGTGCTTGTGTCATTAAAATTATTTTTTAAATCTAAAATAGGCTTTGTTTTCTTTAAGCAAAATATAAGTTCTTATTATGTTCTCATGAGTTTGGGTTGAAATATGAACTGGACATGTTCGTCTTGAGCTAGTATTACTCTACAGTAGGTGAACACCTTCCAAAACCCATCAGTCAGCTGTCAAAACACTGTCACTGTTTCTCTCTCGACCGCATTACAATAAGCCATCAACCAAGGTTCTTTACGATTTTGAGTTTCTGGTAAATTATAAATATTGCATTTAAAAAGGAGGAAGCAGAGAGGATCTCTCTTGTCTTCTGCATGTTGCCCTCTCTTACTTTCATTCTCGTTTACTCTAAAGCTCAAAAGCCTCCTTTATGTACATGTCAGACTGGGTTGAGCACACGCCCCCTTTTTCCAGACACACCCGGCTGGGCACAGAGGCAGACTGTGTGTATATTTAGGACAAGACGCACACCCCCAGAGACACACATATACACACACCTAGTTGTCATGACAGCAGGCGTATGACAAACACCCTGCTCTATGCATTCATTTAAAGTTAGCATTATTCAAATTCAGTTCTCATGTCTCCACTATTCGCACTAAGTCCATTCATGACTATAGAAGCATAGATATCTGCTCCATATGCTTAAAAAAAATAAAGGTTCTTTGCATCAGTGGTTCCATAAAGAACCTTTAACATCCATATAACCTTTTTATTGCACAAAAGATTCTTTATATAGTGGGGAAAAAAAGTTATTTAGTATGGGAGCTTGTTTCCAACAAGGGATAAAATAAAAAAGGTAATTGTGACTTTTTAATCTTAATTTAGGCTTTCTTTCTCACAATTTTGAGATAAAATTCTGAGAAAAATTATGAATTTATGAAATATAAATTCATAATTCTGAGAAGAAAGGTTTGAATTGTGAGAAATAAATTCATAATTCTGAGAAAAGTGTGATTTGTGAGGTAGAAATTTGCAATTTTAAGAAGGAAAGTCTGAAATATATATATAAACCTGCAGTTCTGAGAAGAAATGTCTGAATTGTGAATATAAAATTACAGTTGTGAGACAAAAAAACCCTGAATTGTGAGGGAGAAATTCATGATTCTGAGAAGAAATGTCTAAATTGTGAGGTAGAAATTTGCAATTGTGAGAAAAAAGTTTGAATTGTGAGATATAATTTCATGATTCTGAGAAGAAAAGTCAGAACTGAGATAAACCTGCAGTTCTTGAGAAGAAATGTCTAAATTGTGAGATATAAAATTGCAATTGCGAGAAAAAATTGCCGAATTGTCAGGTATAAATGCTGAGAAGAATGAGAAGTCCAATTTGTAAGATAAAAAGTCAGACTTAAGGTCATTGCACACTGAGTCTGAAATTTTCGCATGCATTTTTTCAGTTTTTTCGTATTTCCCATCCTTTCCTATCAAAATACATGCTAAAACTGCGAAAACGCAGAAAATCGAACCTGATTCAAATTTTTTTTGACGGACGAAATTTTCGGAGACAGTGTGCAAACGGGATTGATACAACGTGAGATCGTATTTAATTTTTAACGTGTGAAAATTTGGGACGAAAATTTCGGACTCAGTGTGCAATGACCTTTAATTTTAATTTGTTATTTTGTGGCGGAAACAAAAATAAAAACAGAAATGCAATATGTAATCTCAGAATTTTAAAAAAAGCCAGAATTGCTAAATGTAAACTTGTAATTGCGAGAAAAAAGCCAGAATTGTGAAAAAAGTCCAATTATCTTTTCTTTAATTCTTTAATTATTTTTTTTACTCGGCAAAAATAAGCTTCCATAATTTTGATATTACAATTTTTTAATTGTTCATAATTAAAGTAAACTATGATGTTAAACCTTTCGTTCTAAAACAGATAGCTACGGCTGATCTGATTGGTTAAATCCTGCTTGAAGTCCTTGTAAAATAGCTGATATACACACACACCTGTGATTACGGTGACCTTACGTTCCTCTTTTTCCTAAACAAACATGCCCTGACCAGGATTTCTAAATGGACTTAAGTTACTGTTGTTGTTTTCTTTGTTTTCCTATTGCTTTCATACTTACTGAAGGTAATGACTGAAAAGTAGTTTGACCAATAGCATGCAGGCATTTTACATAATCAACCAATCATGGCATGCAAGAAGGCAGGATCTACAGAGAACAGTCAAATGCAAATACACATACAAATAATGTATGAGGACTGTAAAGAGACTGTCGATAAGAAAAAAAATAAAGCCCAAATTCAGACATTTTTGCCAGTTTAGGCCAGGATATGTCTGGGAAAAGGAGATGTAAGGTCACCCCACATGTGACCTACATCGACTGAAGCCTATAATTCTATAAATAAATAACATTACCAGAAGTAAAATAAGTGATTTCTCTGTCACTCATGACCTCAATAGTGTGAGGTCAGTCTGAAATATCCTGGCACACTCATTTGATAGGCAAAAGTCTGATTGTTATGGTTTAGCTGAATCGCAGCAAGGCCTGTGAGCACCGAGAGTGTGTGCGATGTTCATGCAAATATCCTACTGTACATCCAACGCGTTTACATATCATACAGTGACGCTCTGTCATGTCAAAGGAAACAGGAAACAGGAAGTTATGTCATAGAGGAGGGAAGAGCCATAGAAAATAAACAACAAAAATAAACCACATCCATACACAGCTATGTTACATCTATACATTGGGCCTAATACAAGCAGAACAAATTTGTAAAACTGTTCTTGCATGAATTGATGCATTGATTTCACTGCAAAAATTAGCGAAGGACTGAATTTAAAAATAAATATTTGTAGCTAATTTTTTACCAACTTAATAAAGAGTATAAAACATGTTAAAGGTGCAGTAAGCTATTCTATTTTATATAATTCAAGTAAAATAATTTATTTTATTGTATTTAAAGTGAACTATTTTATTTTATTTTATTTAAATGAGTATTTTGTTTAATAAATAACGCTCATGAAAACATGAAACATGCTATTTAAAGTAAATATATATTATTATATTAATATATATTAAATATATTTAATATAAATAATAATAATAATATATATAATAATATATAATATATATATATATAATATAAATATATATTATTATATATATATATATTAAATATATATTATATTATTTAATATTATATTTACTTTATAAAAAAAATTAAAAATATTTTATTGTATTTAAATTAAAATAATTTTTATTTATTTTTATTTTATTTAAAAACAAGTATATTTTGTTTCATAAATAAGGCTAATCATTTAATCAATTAAATGTATAAAAATAAAATGGCTAAAATCACCTTGCTGAAATAAAAAAAAATATTATTTAAAATAAAATTAATTATTTTATCTTACATCAAATATTTTATTTTATTTTATAAACGAAGCAAAAAGGATGAAATAGCTCACAGTACCTTTAATTCACAAATAAATATGATGTTTACTTACCAAACAGGGTTTTGGCACTGATCTTGCTGTCCGATCTGGCCACCCCACTGCAAAGAAGAGCAGAGGAGGATGAGGAGGGTGGAGGACGATGTCTGCTCTTCATTATTTTACAGCTTGGTTTTGATTTAAATACTCTAGACGCCACACACTCACTCTCCTGGTCTAATGTGAACACTGGACACAGATTGAGCAAGACTGATTAGAAAGATCTACAGGTTGTGAGAGCATATGGGAGTGAGGGAAGGGGGTATGAGAGAGAGAGACACACAGAGACAGGTTGTTTCCAACAGGGCAGGAAAGGCAAACATTCCCAAACAGTGCTGCTCTGTTACTAAGACTGTAATATATACACACACAATCTCACAAAAAATCACTAACTAGGGGATGTTTGGTTGAGTGTGTGTAGGTCTTAAACTTTAATAAAAGCTACATTCATTTTACATGCATATAATGCCAGAAACATGCTATTTGAAAGTACACAAATGCATTGAGCTAATGCACCATAAGTGCGCCGTCCTTTTGAATTCTCTTTTGAATTTTTTAATCGTCTTGTGAAGTGAAAAGTTATCAAAGAAACTAAATTATCATTACGGCGTTTTAACTTCAAACCATCACTTCTGACCAAATATCAGTCCATAATCGATAATAACGCTTCCTCCAGTGAAAAACTCCATCCACTATTGTTGCCGTCTCACATCAAAATCCACAGATATATTTTATTTAGAGCTGATTTGGTCTGTTTTTGCATGTAAACAGTGCTTGATGTGTGCATATTTCTCTTCTGATTCAGACGAGATGACTTTTTCCACTGAAGATAGGCACCCGTTCACTGCAGAGAATCTATTGGTGTAATGCTACATTTCTCCAAATCTGTTCAGATCAAGAACCTCATCTACATATTGAATGGCCTTAAGGGCGAGTATAATGTTAGATCATTTTCATTTTTGATTGAACTATTCCTAACTAAATTGATCAGTGAGAATCTTTTCAAAATGTTGTAGTCATCTTAAGAATTGTGTTGTTTGCTCTGCTTGCAATGACAATAAAAGCTATTCATCTTGTGTTATGAACTGTCTTCTCACATATTATGAAATTCTACACCAACAAGTTAAGCCTGCATAGTTAAAAGTAACTCCGTTCATATAAAGTGTATAAGAGTATGAATCGAGTTTAAAACTTACTTGCTTGGTTTTTTTGGGGTCCCCAATGCATTCATGTTTTACGACATCCACCTGTGACAAAGAGAGACAGACAGAATACATCATTAACATGAAACACAGCAATTACAGTAAAACCAATCATAATTTTTGCACTGTAATATCTCCATAAACAGGGTGTGCCTGACCTGAATTCTGCAGTAATGCACTAATGACTTGTTAACTGCCTCTTTAACTTGTCAGTTTACTTTGTGTCTTGCTAATCATCATGCTATTTTTGTTTTCCACGCCTCCACCCTTCTCTCTTTCAAAGGCCTTTCCATTGTTTCTTTCTTTCTCTGTCCTGGCCGCTGTGAATAATTAATCTCTGTGTGACTCTTGAGGCACATGACTCCTTTGAAGAACCGTAAATGCATCAAACAGAGCATGAACTGACTGTCTGCATCCTATCTGCAATTTGCTCAGCTCTTCAATAATCAATATGCATGTATTACTTGTTTTCAAACAATCAACTTAATTTTCCAAAAGCATTTTCTAATCACTCTATGTTGATTAAAGTAGCATTAAATTATTGAGAATCGTGTTATTTAAATGTTAGCATAATGTTTAGCAGCATTTTAATACAGCTTTAAAGCCTCAGAATTTAGAATTGGAACTAAAACTGCTGTTTTAAAATACATCCTGTCATCCACAGTATTTGACTTATTCAAAACTAAAAACTAACACATTTAGGAATTATTATTCATTTTTGTGGGGACAAAACTCTTGGACCACAAAACCAGGCATAAGGGTCATTTTTTTTAAATTGAGGTTTATATAATCTAGGACAATATTTGTCCGAGATACAACTATTTGAAAATCTGGAATCTGAGGGTGCAAAAAAAAAAAATCACCTTTAAAATTGTCCAAATGAAATTCTTAGCACTAATCAAAAATTACGTTTTTATATATTTTTGGTAGGAAATTTACTAAATATATTCATGGAACATGATCTTTTCTTTACTTAATATCCTAATGATTTTTGGCATAAAAGATAATCGATCATTTTGACCCATACAATGTATTTTTGGCTATTGCTACAAATATACCCGTGCTACTTATGACTGGTTTAGTGCTCCAGGGTCACATATTACGGAGAACTTTAATTAAATATTAACATCAAAATGGCGTTCCATTAACATTTTAGGAATATTTAAAAACATACACTGCATTTATACAATTCAAAATTTTTATAAAACCCAAAATTTTGGAACATTTCATGTTACATGTTACAGTCTTGTGTTATATAATTCTTGACTAATCAACATGCAGAAAAATGTGTATAGTTGTTTTTTAGACATTAATATTTGTTAAAAGCATTTTCTAATCGCTCCATGTTGATAAAAGTAGCATTAAACTATCCAGCTTTCATAATTTGGGAATAACGTTTTTTAAACATTAGCATAACATTTATCAGCATTTACATCATCTTCATAGCCTCAGAATTTAGAGTTGGAACTACTTAAACTGCCATCCACATTATTTGACTTACTCAAAACTAAAAACTGATACATTTAGGAATTATAAAAAATCTTTAACAGTTAAAATAATGTTGTACATTTTCTCACGTTATTGTGAGAACTTGCATGAAATACTAATACCATCAAAAGCACACTCCGAGGAACGTATAAAAACATACATGCCACCTTTATACAAGGTTTTGTAACATTTCCTGTTACACAGACAGTCTTCATCACTATCTGAGCTTATGAAGTGTATCAAATGCCTCACTAAGCCTGTTTTACTACGGTACCGGGGTGTGATGAACCGCAGTGTTGTTTTGGTTGTATCTGCTCTGCTGTCCGCTGTCCCGTAAAGATGCTGGAGCAGACAACAGCAGGCTGGCAGCCCAGTCTGAAACAAGACCTGCCTCTCCTCAGGACACGGACATTTTTCAGACGCTTAATTAATTACACACTCTGAGGCTTTACACACAAATAAACTCCCTGGCTCGGCACTTAACTGATGAGAGGGCATGTGTCTTTCTGGATCACCGGAGAACCTCTACGTGTGTGTGTTTATAACTGAACTCACTAATGAAACAATATGCCTGTAAAATAATTTTTTTGTAAACAAGCAGAACTTTATTTGCATGTTAGTGGCATTCTAGCTGAAGTTCAATAATATGAAATACTGATATGAGGAACGCCTACATAAAGAAATCTTTTTTTCTAACACACATAATTAGGCTTTAAATCCACCCTAAACAAAAGGTCAGAGGTCATTGTATAATTCACACAGTGACCTCAATTAATGATAAACAACACGAACAGCATCAGCTGAGTGGATGTGGACTATAGACTAAACACGTACACTCAATCATAACAGTATGACAGAGATGAGGATCAACATAAAAGGGCTTTGAACTCATGTTTGTGGAGTCCAGCTGCTTTTAAAATCCTTGAGGAAGATGTGTTAGAGGTACAGTCTGACTGATGCCAAGGGCTGTCTTTCCCATTACAACTGAATGAAATGATCATGACTCATTTCAGTGACGTTTGATCCTCAAATCCACATACACTGGATTCAATGTCATACCATGCTACTATTTCTACAGTATGCCGTAAGGATGCTGTGTAAAATATGCCATTTTTCTGATTGCACATGATACCTAGAAGACTTTCTAAATTTGCCAAAATGTGCAGTATACATCCAGAGTGTCACGAATCTGGTCCATGCTCTCCCTGTCAACCACCACTAGAGGTCACTAGAGGTCACCCGTCACCACAGTGACTTTTACACTCACAGACGGCCTCTTTAGCCGTGACAGGACAGGGCGAGAGCTCACAGACGGCCTCCTTGGCCGTGACAGGACAGGGCGTGAGCTCACAGACGGCCTCTTTAGCCGTGACAGGACAGGGCGAGGGTTCACAGACGGCCTCTTTAGCCGTGACAGGACAGACAGTGAGTTCAGGGACGACCTCCGTGGCCGTGACAGGGTAGGCCGTGAGTTCAGGAACAGCCTCCGTGGCCGTGACAGGGCAGACAGCGAGTACAGGAACGGCCTCCGAGGCCATGACAGGGCAAACAGCGAGTTCAGGGACGGCCTCCGTGGCCGTGACGGGGCAGACAGTGAGTTCAGGAACGGCCTCCATGGCCGTGACGGGGCAGACAGTGAGTTCAAGAACGGCCTCCGTGGCCGTGACAGGGCAGACCGTAAGTTCAGGAATGGCCTCCATGGCCATGACAGGGCAGACCATGAGGTCAGGAACGGCCTCCGTGGCCGTGACAGGGTAGACAGTGACGTCAGGAACGGCCTCCATGGCCGTGACAGGGCAGACCATGAGGTCAGGAACGGCCTCCGTGGCCGTGACAGGGCAGACAGGAAGTTCAGGAGTAGGTGCCACCACTTCGGGAGGTTCTGCAGCGGAAGCCGCCACCTCTGGAGGCACTGGAGCAGACTCGTGGACAGGAGAGGCCTCAGGAGCACAGTGTGCAGCCCACACACTCAAAATGGCAACCGCAATAACGGGAAGTACTGAGGTCAGGGGAACAGTCTCTGTAACAGACAGGGTTGAGGCCCTGGGAATGCCAGCTACTCGCACTGACATCAGTGGTGGGTCCATCACACTGGATATCAGACAGGGAACTTGAAGGACTGACCTTAAATCCTTGGGTGTGACAGACTCTGGCTGGAGCACTGAGACGTGGTGTGACTCTGGCTTGACAGCGGAGACGTGAGCAGACTCTGGCTTGACAGCGGAGACGTGAGCAGACTCTGGCTTGACAGCGGAGACGTGAGCAGACTCTGGCTTGACAGCGGAGACGTGAGCAGACTCTGGCTTGACAGCAGAGACGTGAGCAGACTCTGGCTTGACAGCGGAGACGTGAGCAGACTCTGGCTTGGCAGCGGAGACGTGAGCAGACTCTGGCTTGGCAGCGGAGACGTGAGCAGACTCTGGCTTGGCAGCCATGACGTGAGCAGACTCTGGCTTGGCAGCCATGACGTGAAGGGGTGCTGTTGCTGCCGCCATTTTGTGAGTGAGTGAGGTGTCGCGTTCCTCCGCGACACCCACAGTAAAAGAGGAGCCCACACACAGTAAAGCATAGTCCATAAATTGACTGAGAGATGAACGGGGACCCTCGCGGATTAACCTTGACCGGAGCGGCTGATTAATGCCTTCACAAAAAAAGTCAATAAGTGCGTAGTCCGGCAGATCAGAAAAATAGGCGAGGTCTAAGTACTCCTGAATATAATCCTCGAGCGGTCGCGAGCCCTGCTCGAGGGTTAATAACCGTCGTGCACAGTCCATACCTGGCCAATGTCCTCTTGAAAAGCCGCTGGATCCTTGTGTGGCCGAGTATTCTGTTACGGGGCTGACGAGACGTGAGACGTGCGGATCCATGTGCAAAGCTTTATTAAGAAACATGGTCAGAAACAGGCAGGGTCAGACATCGGCAAACAGGTATGGCAAGGGCAAGACAGAGCAATCCGTGGAGCAAGCGTGGGTCAACGATCGGCGAACAGTATCCAAAGGGGCAAGGCAGAGAGATAATCCAGAGACGAGAGCAATAATCCAAACGGGGAGCAAACAGAGTCCAAACGGCAAGGCGAAGGGTTAATCCAGGAAACACGGGCAGGGTCAGACACGGCAGGAAAACAAGGCAAGACTAGGACTAGGATAATGGCTCTGTAGAGTTGCTATCGCTTGGGGAGTGATATACGCTAACAATACTCGGCCCCGAGCAAGAGCAAGTCCCAGGCTTATATGGTGTGTGGTGGTGATTGGAAAATGGTGATCAGGTGTGCGTGATGTGTGAATGGTGACAGCTGTGATCTGTGCAATGGATTGTGGGAAATGGAGTCCAATGTGCTGTGAGTGTAAAAGTCACTGTGGTGACGGGTGACCTCTAGTGACCTCTAGTGGTGGTTGACAGGGAGAGCATGGACCAGATTCGTGACATAGACCTGTCTGCTGTTGATTGACCTTGCCTGTCTTGACCATGTTGTTTAATAAAGCTTTGCAAATGGATCCGCACGTCTCACGTCTCGTCAGCCCCGTAACACAGAGCACACTAAGGTTATGTATCCCATAATGCAATGCGCCCAACCTTCCATTTCTATTGCAACGATTAAACCTAAAAGCAAAATCAACTGCAGTTTTCATCATAACCACCTTGACTCTATTAAATGGACAGAAGGCATTATTTTAACAGATAATAAGATTAAAAAGAAATGCAAAAAAATGCATATGTATGTACTTTCTGAATTAAACTGTGACAGTGACAAAAATAGCATGCAACTTATTTGTAATGTTTACTGTGGTATACTACATACTGCTGATATATATAATGCACAGAAAGAAGTACACTAGCATTAGATTCTGAACGCAGACATAGTCTAGTCTTTGTTTGTGATGCTCTCCATCAAAAATATACATATTTGGTCAGATTGAATGTCCATGCTTAAAATTGCCCCCAAATGTGAGCTAAATCTGACACACACAAAAATCCCTTTGGGGACATTCAGAAATGTTTTTATTTGGAAACATTATTCATAAAGTAATGTCTAAAAATTATCTTTTTAAGCATTTAAGACCTTTATCTTTATTAAAAAGTGTTTTAAATCTTGAAGGCATTTTAATTTAGCTTGTTTGGTCAAAACATGGAGAATTGTAAGCATCTAGCATCTATAAAACACCTATATATAGTGCTTTTGATTATATTTTAGTTTTAAGTCACCATTACTGTGATTTGATGTGCTTTTGATTTGGCTTGTTGACTTGAATATTAAATATCTTATTTTAATATGTTAAAATAGAAGGTATTTAAATTTCAACAAATGCTTAAAAATACACTTGCTGAGGAAAGTTGACTCAATTTAAAATTTTGTGAGTAAACAAGCCGTCTAGCTTTCAAAAAATAAGTTGGCACAACTATTGAAGTTGAGAAATCTCAATGCAGCTGGTTGCTTTATTTTTTAAAAACAACTCAGCTTTCTTTGCAATCAAGGGTTTGAGTTAGTAGCATGTATAGTATAGCTTAATATAGTATAAAATCAATAAAAGTCTATATGGAATATCCTAGTTTAGATAATCAAACGAGTGTGTGTAAATGAGTTTGTGAGACAGATTGCAATGCTCTGGTTTTATTGCAGTGCCTCTCTAGTTGCACATCCAGAGCTTAAAATCTATGGTGTATCTCTTAGCACAGTGTTTTATACATTGGCCTTAATCTGGATGATATCCGGTATCACTGGGATTGTTTGGAGAAAACAAAACTGATGCTATGAGCCTAAATGCTTAAAAAGTAACTCAAAACAGTCCGTCCTTCAAAAATCATAAGATCTGTTGCATGTTTACATTGAACAGCATTTACTTGAACAGCAATAAAACGGGAAGTGTGTTTCAATAAAGCTCATTTTAGCTTCACTTTCCAATGTTTTAGTTCCTGCTCAAAACCAAATTAAAGCAAAATACCTTTGTTTTTACATGATAAACTGCTCAGAAATGTAAAACTTGCTGTGATAATGATGCTAACACTGCCATTCGGTCGATATTCAGAGAGGTCTGTGTTTAAAAAGCAGATAAGAGCCTCATCAAATGTTCTCGCTGTCGTTCACACAAAAGACACACGAAAACATGAACAACGGTTTACTTCAAATATAAACTTTAATTTACTTTTCAATCATCTCGTGTCAATAAATGTCAGCTACTGTTGATTGTTGCTTTACAATTGAAAGCAATCTGTCCATTACCTATCCATTCATCTCTAAGAGAAAGAACTAGACAAATACACACTACAACAGACCACTTAAGCCAGACAATAAACCGCCCGCTTTGACCAATCAGAGACTTATATAGAAAACTATATATAACAGGCCATTTGGAGTCACACAAACACTATGGGACACTGAGTCCCTTTGCAATGATCTGAAAGCTGCTACATCAAAACCTGAAGCTTAAGCGAAGTGAAAAACAAAGGCTGTCCTCAGAACAAAACACATAAGCATTTGACTATGTAAAGTTTTCTCAGTATCATACAAACATAGTGCTGATGCCACACGGAAGAGATTCACACCTACGTCTGTAAACCTGAATAGTTTGTTATTAAATGTCATCTGTATGAGCCAGGGTAATAGAAATATGTTCTGTGAATGTTTTGCTAACATTCCCATTAAACATTTCGGTAACACTTTAGAAATAGGAACATTTATTCACTATTAATTTTCCCCCAATAAATTCCTAATTTGCAGCTTATTAATAGTTAGTAAGGTAGTTGTTAAGTTTAGGTATTGGGTAGGATTAGGGATGTAGAATAAGTTCATGTAGAATAAGGCATTAATATGTGCTTAAGTACTACTAATAAATGGCTAATATTCTAGTAATATGCATGCTAAAAAGCAACTAGTTAAGAGACCCTAAAATAAAGTGTTACCAACATTTCAAATTTGAAATGTTTTCTTCTGTATGAAGAATGTTTCTTCTTGGTTATGTGAACTTTATAGGAACAATCCATTCTATCTTTTGAAACGTTACATTTAAATGTTATATCAATGCATTTTTATGTTTAAAGAATGTTTCTTCTTGGTTATGTGAAGATTAGAGGAACATTCCATTCCATCATTTTGAAATTATGAGAATGTTACTTTTGAATGTTCTCTAAATGAAAATTTCTCTAAAATGCCCATTTTAAAAATGTTTCATCTCCACATTAAGAGAGCATATATTAAATATCATAAGAACATTCCATAAATTATGAATGTTTTGTCATAACACTTACATAACCTTTAAAAAACGTCAAAGTTATTAGAATGTTCCCTGTTATGGGATACTTTAAAGTGCAGAAATTAGGAAATTGAGTAATTGCTGGTAAGATTCTGTTAAGGAACTCCTTGGATTTTCCAAAAAATTAGTTTTCGAAGTTTAAAAACAAAAAAGTTTCATGGAGTATTTTTAACAATTTCAGTCTGTCTACTTCAAAGTTAAAGACTGTTGTTAAATTCAATGTTACTTCTGTTTCTTTGTAATTATTTGTGAAATTTACTAGCAATTTCTGAGTGAAAATTGTTTCCATACCCATTTATTTCAGTGTATTAGCATCCTAAACTTGCTTTTCACATTCATTCATCCATTAAAGCATTAAAAATATACTAAATCTACAAAAGCTAAGAAGAAAAGGTAACTGTTCTAAAAAGATTGTTGCCGTTATATGAAGAACACAACTGTCTACTCTGCATGCAGTGTGATTTGTCACCGCAGGCAAACTACAAAACTTATTCACAGCAAAAGACAGTCTTACTTTGAATTAAAAAAAAAAAAAAAAAAAAAAAAAAAAGTCATGACGTATTGTCAAGTATGGTGACCCATACTCGAAATTGGTGCTCTGCGTTTAACCCATCCAAGTGCACACACACAGCAGTGAGTAGTGAACAAATGCACACACACACACACACACACACCGTGAACACACACCCGGAGCAGTGGGCATGCTGCAGCGCCCGGGGAGCAGTTGGGGGTTCGGTGCCTTGCTCAAGGGCACATCAGTCGTGGTATTGAGGGTGGAGAGAGCGCTGGACATTCACTCCCCCCACCTACAATCCCTGCCGGTCGGGGACTCGAACCCGCAACCTTTCGATTACGAGTCTGACTCTCTAACCATTAGGCCACGACTTCCCACTAAAAAACTCCTGCTAGTCCCCTGGGTATCTCTCGGTGAGGAAAAGCAGCAGTGATTGAGCCAAAGCATCAATAAATTGCTAATAAATCAATAAAACCATTCAATAAATTGGAGTCAGTAAGATTTTTTTAACGGAGTGTCTATTTACACCAACTCCTCCCACCAACGTGTGATTGGATTAGTCGACATTAAAAAAAGACACTCATTCGATATAAGTTTCAGCGGCATAGATGGTCAGACGCATGCTTTTTGACCCGATCGACCCGAGTTCGAGCCCGCCTTTTGCTGAACTTTTTCTCTCTTTTCAAATCTCATAGCGCATCGGAAAGTCATTTATTTTCAATAAAAATGAAGGAAAGGGTTAAGGTAGGTGTAGGGAGGGCTTTGTCCCAATAAGGTGGCATCCATTTAATCATTTGAATTAAAACTATAATTTACACTCAATACGTTATTACTGCATACTGTTTTATAATGTACTACAATACTGAGGTGCAGATAATTGCCACAATGACTATAAATAATAAATATAAGTAATAAATCTTGCTATTTTAACATAGTGTAAATAGAATCCATTGCTATTTGCACTTAGTGTAAATAGTATCTATCGCTAAGAAAATATGCTATTTGCACTTTTTTTAATGCTCACCAAAGAGGCTGCATTAATATGATCAAAAATACAGTAAAAACAATAATATTGTAAAATATTCAATTGAAACTAACTGTTTTCTACGTGAATATATTGTAAAATCATTTATTCCTGTGCTGTAAAGCTGAATTTTCAGCATCATTACTCCATTCTTCAGTGTCACGTGATCCTTCAGAAATCATTCTAATATACTGATTTACTGCTCAACAAACATTTCTGATTATTATCAATGTTGAAAACAGTTCTGCCTCTTACATGATATATAAAGCATTATACATAAATCTTGTCCGGGTAAGCATTACTTTGTATAAAAATGATTGACGTATTGCTATTGTTTATTTTATTAGGAGTAAAGCCGGGCTCACACTGTGCGATTTTTAATAGTCTTTTGCGATTGCTGCTTGTCACACTGTACGAACATGATCCCCATGTCAGACTGTAGGATCTCAGTTGTCTTAATGTCAGACTGTACGACAGTCAAGACGCGATAAAAACGGACGTACTCAAGAAGACTTGTCCGGAGTTTTACGTCATCAACACGTGACCCGCGTTCTCTCGCTATAATGGTAGCTAGCAAACAACAGCAACGTGTAGCGTTAGTTTTATTAATTACATGCCTTGATGTTAAAAAAAAAACAAACGAAAAAGACGACGTGTGTGGAGCAAGTCATGGCTGGGCAAAAGAGGACTTTATGGACTTCCAGTTCTACAGAGCGAACTTGAGGTAATTTTGTTATTCGAGTTTAAACATCCTGCCCCTTAATAAATAAACTTTAAGTAAACTTTACTTTGTACATATATTGTTTTTACAAATAATGAAGTTGAAGTTTGAAGTTGTCGCGCTAATTGCGGCATCAAGTTCAGTGCTCCTATTGGTTCTTGGTTTGACGGTCGTCGTAGGAGATGTCACACTGCAGGAAAGTGTCTGAAATCTTCTGACACTGCCAGAATTTAATAGGATTTTAGGATTTTCTAAATTTGTCTCAGACGAACAAATCGTGGCCAAAATCGCACAGTGTGAGCCGGGCTTAATGCAACAATGCACTGCACTGGTATTGTGTCATCTGTTCAAAGGTATTTCCCACAGCTCATGTTTTCTCAAGGTGAATTGAAATGGCTGCTCTCTTTAAACCAGGTTTATACAGACTTCAGGCTCATTGACTCATGTCCTGTGGTATTTGACACACCTGAGCAGATGAATGGACTGGCATTTGAGGCCAGTCCAAAATTTCCTTTAACAACGTGTTTATTTAAAGCTGCGTCACATGCCTCCACCACTCCTGGACTTGTTTTAACCTTAAGCACTCATTGTTGGTTCCACCCACTCCACCTTTCATTTGGGTTTTAGCTTTGTTTGTTCAGGCTGTTTTGTTTAATGGCCAGAGTTTCGTTTGTTGATCAGCATTTCTCCAGATGTACTGCTCGGAAACATATTGCTTTAACTTCAAAACACATAAATGTGAAGTAGTGTTGTTAGGTTATTAAAAACTGCAAAACACGGCCAAACAGGTTTCATGCCAGCTCAAACATGATTTCAGCGTCATATTTTAACATCTCATGAAGTTTTAAGCCAAAACAAGCGTCTAAACAGCGTCCGTCCAGCAACCTGATCTAACGTTAATCTATCACTGCATCAGAGTCCAGTTCCCTGTATCCACTACACACTGCAAAACCTGCCAGAAGAAAACTTCATTCAACCGAAGTTGCTTTTTTCTTATTCCAAGAAATGTTTAAATGTTACTATTCGTTTAAAAATGTCCAGAGACGTTTTGAATGTTGTCAAAAATAACGTTTTAATAACTTTAACAAAACATTCTTCATATTTTCGTTATCTGCAGGAGTTATTTGGTCTTTAATAATGTTGTTAAAATGTTAGCAAACAAATTGTTGTTTATACATTGTTCATGGAACATTTTATTCTGAAACTGTTTATTTGCATGTTTTTCTAACGTTTGTTAAATGTTACTATCGTTAAGACAACATTCAAAAGCAATGTTTTTGTAATGTTTGGAAATCTATAAAATGGAATGAATGTTCGCATAACCAAAATAAAAAAATAAAAAAAATTTTTTTTAAACTGAATCTGTATGAAACAATTCCCTTAATATTTGCAAAATGATCAAATGGAATGTTCCCTAAACATTTGCATAACCAAGAAAAAAAAGAAACATTTTCAGAGAACGTTTAGAAATAACACTTTCTTTACTTAATGGGAATGAAAACATTCTTAGAACATGTTTGCGTTAGCTGTGAGAATGAATGTACATAGCAGATCATGTGATCTTGGAAGAATTCTTATTAAGATCATATTTAGATTGTAGACGAACCTGAGTACAATTTGAGACATGGTTGAGACTTCTACTGAAATTCTAGAGAAGACACACGTGAGATCACTGGATACTCTTAAAGGCTTTAGATGAAACAATTATATCTCTCTTAAAGAGCAAATGAGACAAATCTTAATTCAGTACAATCACAATCATTTCTCCTAACTAAAGAAAGGAACCGCAAAATGTGTCATCATGGAGAAAATCATTGCAGTCAGCATGTGTATATGTGAAGACGTGTCAACAACGAGCAAAGACTAGAGCCCTTGAAAAGAGCATTGCAATAATATATTAGAGGACACCGTCAGTTATTCTTAAATTGACACTGATCATTTTTTAATACTAAAGACAGAATGTGTCATTTCACAGCAGTGAGTACACAAAGGAGTAAAGTCATCAGATTTCTGGCTGTGGTGGTGTCATGGTTGACCAGCTGTGATAAACAATGCATGATAAACAAACGTCAGCATTTATAGCCCAAAGGAATCTCTGGGGATTTGGAAATGTGTGCAAATATCAGGCTATCAACAAACACACATTCATTGAAAAGAATAATGATTTGAAGCTTTCCAAGAACAACTTGACAGGTTTACTATCAGATTCAACACTAGCATTGTGCGCTGTTCAGAAATCATTTGAGAATGCATTTTTAATTCCTGAATTTGAACTGAATTTGAATTGAGCTTTCAGACAGACTTCACAACTATTCAAATTTGAATGCAAGGATCTATAGATTTTTTTATCTTTTAAATTAATCTTTTTTTTAATTGATTTTATGGTCCAGAATTTGAGAACATAATGCTTTAATTTACCTAAACAAATCGGCATATAATCAGTGGATTAAAAATACGATGTGAATGAGTTATTTGAAAACAATGTAATTGTCCAATTAAAATGCCTTCATTTTGTTTTTCAGTATTTACTGACTGCATATAAGGAAATAAAGTTTGTCTCAATTAATTATGCAATTATGTTTTAGTTTTTTGGACTAAGAAAATTCCTGTTGTATGACTGTGTGCAATTCACTACAATTCCTCTTCCTTTTATTCCAATTACCAACCTGTGAGACAATTACTGTATGAAATTCAAAGCAAATCAGTTCAATTTACAGTCACTAAAACATGCATGAAGTGTCCGATCAAGACCACACATGCACAAAAACACATATCTGTCAGATCTAACCCTTAGAAATCATTTATGGTAATGACCACCTTGGTTTCCAAGCAAACGTGCAACAACAAGCCACAGAAAGAGCCCCCGCCGTCTTTTGCCCAGGAACATGATATGTAATTTAATTTGCTTTCACTTAGGTGACCGAGCAACAACAATCAGCCTCTGATGGGACCGTCTCCGCTTCACCTGCTCTATTGTGCAATGTGCTCATTTTTAGGCATCATTGGCTTAGTAGATTGAGGAAGTACAGCGACCAATCAAAGTTTGGGGAAGTCGTGGCCTAATGGTTAGAGAGTTGGACTTGTAATCCAAAGGTTGTGGGTTTGAGTCTCGGGCCGGCAGGGATTGTAGGTGGGGGGAGTGAATATCCAGCGCTCTCTCCACCCTCAATACCACGACTGAGGTGCCCTTGAGCAAGGCACCGAACCCCCAACTGCTCCCCGGGCGCCGCAGCATAAATGGCTGCCCACTGCTCCGGGTGTGTGTTCACAGTGTATGTGTGTTCACTGCTGTGTGTGTGCACGTTGGATGGGTTAAATGCAGAGCACGAATTCCGAGTATGGGTCACCATACTTGGTCGTATGTCACTTGGCCGTATGTCAATTCACTTCAATCAATTACATATTCCAGTTCACCTTAGCCAATCAGATCACAGGCCTGAGTAAAACCGCAAAACCTAGTTTGACTCGAACTTCTGAACTGTGCGAGCTTTAAAAGCTATAAACAAAACCGTAAAGCCCCCATGACCATTAAGCTCACCTTTATTGACTTCAGTAAATGAAGTAATGCCTCCTCAAACAGATGTGCAAAAGGAGATCATGTCTGCGGGACCTTTGCCCTGCAGGGGTGAATTGGCTTTATAATGCGAAACACGTGTGTGTCAGCAAAAGGCTTTTATTTCCCATCCATAATGATGATGATGGTTTTCTGTGAATGATAAGTGTGTTTGTCTCGTATTGTGATCAAGAGGGACATTTGTTTCGTTTGTTTGCCAGACTGATGTCAGGAGAACGCTTAGATTTGGGATTGATCAAGCACTCGGGTCAAGCTTTCATTGCTGTTTCAAAACGTGGTCATGTCCGCCTGGAACGGATCCAGAATGTCAAATGTTTTGCAAATGTTACTTTACAAAAGATAACAGCTATTGGGAATATAAATGGTACACATATAACTTATTATCATATCAAATATTGCCATTCAACTGCAGTCAAACATAAGTTGCCAAACCAGATCTGTTAAGCATTACATCATTGATTTTTGAGTAGGCCTACCAAGACTTTATTTATTTTTTAATCATTTTGGATCTGTCCAAGTTGATCAGAGGTATTCACTTATGTTTGCATGTGATATACATTTTCAATAAATTAATGAATTGAGACCACAGAATGATTTCAGACTGATTTGTAGCTCCATCTACTGAACTGTCACCACAGACATTATTTATATTTTGGCAGGTTAAATTGTAACGTTTTGTCCCATTTCTCAAGTATCAGTGATATTATGTTTGCTAATGAATTAGTACTGAAAGTTATTGAAACTATAATAATGAAACAAATCCATTGCTTGTAAAGTTTATATATCATAGAATGTTTTAATAAACCACAGCTAGACATTAGTTAGTTTAGTAGTAGCCTCGAAAAATCATTTTAAAGTGAACAGCCTCTATTTATATATATTTCATGAACTTGAGTGAGTCTCATAGATGGTTTTAGTCGTTTAATCGCACGACTGACCACAGCATATTTTCACGGATTTGCACAGAAACGCAAATAAGAGCGGACGTGACACTTGAGAGGTAAAACATCCCAAGCGTGCGCTCCTTATAACGGACGCGTTCTAGTTTTGACGCGTCGCGTCGTTCTCAGTGTCGTGGTGACCTTGGGTTGATAGCGTGTAGAAACGAGCTCTTACCCCTCAGCAGAGAGAATACGGTCCCGTTCTTCACTTCGCAGATAATTCCTCCCGTTTCCAGAGACTCCTGAGGTAAACTCTTCTTCAAGGCTCCATCTCCGTCTGTTTTCTCAGAGATGTGAACTTTGCTTTGATACAGACAAAAGTGTAAAAACCAAAAAATAAGGCTGAGGACAAAAGTCTAGAACTATGCAACAGGTGCGCTCGAGCGAGAATGACAGGTGATTCGCGCACGTAACTCTACCTGCTGCGCGAGAGGGGGCGGAGCCTGCATATGAACGCATGCACATTTAATGCAGTCTTTCTGGAACTTACACAAATCATTTTAGTCATGGAATATTTAAAGGACTTCGCCCTGTAGCTTTACAAAAAGGACATGAATAACTTGAAATAACTTTTCCTACACATTGTGAAAAAAATGCTGAAATAAAATTCACTCACTTCTCTTCCATAAAATGATGCTTTTTTTATTTGTTTGTTTGTTGCGTTGAGATCGAATGACTATTATTTACTGATATCAGAATACAAAAAATGTAAACACATAAACAAAAAAGGAAAGAATACTAACATAACATTAAGTAAAAAGATATTTTAATATTTAGCCTAAATAATATTGAGAATATTTTAAACTGATTTAAAATAACACTGAATAATTGCAATATTTTCTAATGGTGCTGAATATGCATCCACTATATTCATATCCATTTCAACAGGCTTTCGCACAATGCATTTCCTCAACATACAAGTATGTTGTATACAGAGTGCAAATAATTTAAATTTAAGTTTCACTAACTTAAATATTTTTTGCTTATATAACTGCATTTATATTAGAATGTGTATGCCGTCGTGTGAGATTTGTTTAGGAATGTAAGCAAATTCTTGTTCCTGGTCCAGTTCTGTAATCCTGTATGATCAAGGAGAGGCATCTTCAAAGACCGGAGTGAAAGAAGAGCAACAGGGTGGAACACTGGACAGGTTTGGATGTCAACTCAGGCCTGCAAACACACTTTACTCTTCCTGATCAGTCTAAAATCAGGATGAATGTTTTTCCCCTTATTATTTAAGAATAAAAATGTAACCATTTACTAAACCTCACATCATTCCAAACTCTAATAACTTTCTTTATGTTGTGGAAGGAAAGTGGATGGGGACCAGGGACTATCAAGCGCCAAAAACTACAACAAATAGCACCATATAAGAGTTATGAACATATTCCTGCTCTATATTCCAAACCATCTAAGCTTAAAAACAGACCAACATTGTCATTAAATCTTGCCTACTTGATAGCTGCGGTCACTGTATAGACATTCTGCGAACTCCTTTTAGTTCTGCATGGAAATAGACAGTTTGGACTCTCATTCTGATGGCACCCATTCACTGCAGAGGATCCAAGTGATGTAATGCAGCATTTCTCCAAATCTGTTTTTATGAAGAAACAAACTCATCTACATCTCGCATGTCCTGAGGGCAAATTTTCATTTTTGGTTGAACTGGTCCTTTAAGATGAAAATACACATATTACATCAAACAGAAAAACTTCACACACACACACACACACACACACACACTATAAAGTTTAAGTCCACTGGTATGCAGACAGGTTGGTGAATTGCAGTACATGCACACAGACCAGTGGAGTGTTTGACTTTGGGAACCTTGAGTTTTGGTTTATAATTAACATCAGAGGACAGAACTATGACACATGAAACACTTTCTCAAGATTACATTGACTGCCAAAAGAAACAAGTTCTGTTAAACATTATTCATAAAACTGCACAAAAGAATGACTTGGTGATAAATTCAGAGGCGAATGACTTTGTTTGAGGTTTGGTGAAACTGGACATTAGGAGAGCAAAGAGCAATTTGCATGTGGATTTGAATGTACAGTTTCCAAACAGAGTTGACTGTAGGGCACAGCAGTGATTTCACACTGTGAAAAACATAATTTCATATTCTAGAGAAGAGATACAAACTAATAAACCTCGCACAGTAAAACCACAGACTGTACACGATTAGGCTAAATCAAATCAGAACATCTTATATGTTAAATAGACGCCCTCTGCTGGAGAAACTAACAAAAAGCTATTTATAAAGTCATTAATCTTATATACCTATTATAGCCTATACACAATTTTCTTTTCATACCAGAAAAAAATAGTAACAGCAACTCCTATTAATAATAAGGTTTCATGCATGCAACAACAACAACAATCTATATATATATATATATACATACATACATTTAATATATTTTGCACAAAATGATTTATTAGAAATATATATATATAGCTTTACATGTTGTAGATTTTTAAAAATCTGTTAAAACATTGAGATTAAGCATTTTTGTTTATTTATGATACATTTGCTTTATTCTAACAGATTTTGGTCTTGTATAGTTTCATTTAATTCATTTTTTTTTTTTATCATGTTTTATATATAAAATGAACGGGAATCATTTAGAAAGTTCTGAGGCGCTCAAAGCCTTATGACGCCATAAAGCGCGTTCGAATAGAACTCTTGGGGAATATAAAGCGCGCGACATTCTTACATTTTTTGTGGGTTTGTTGTAGTGGTCAGTGAGTTTTCACAGCGATGGGACAGAGAGGTACTAAAGTGAGTCCGATGACGGTTGGCGAGGTGTACGATCAACATCTTAGTACACCCCCAAAACCCAGCACCAACACGGCGGTTCAACACCCTCATCCCCGCGATGAGATCCCTGTTGGTGCTGGAGGAGGAGGAGGAGGAGCAGAGGAAGGAGGAGGAGGAGAGGAAGGAGTAGTAGTAGTAGGAGGAGGAGGAGGAGAGGAAGGAGAAGAAGGAGGAAGAGGGGAGGAAGGAGGAGAGGAGGAGGGGGCGAAGGAGAGGAAGGAGGCAGAGAGAGTGAAGGAGAAAAGAAAGAGCAAGAAGTGGTGGCGGAGGCTGTGCTCTTTCTTCAGAGCTGCCAAAAAACAGCCTCGAGAGAGCAGCTCAGGTCAGGGAGAGGAAGAGCAGCAGCAGGATGAGGGAGAGAAGAGGAAGGTGGCATGGGCAGGAAGAAGTAGTGATGGTACATGACACAACTATGTTATAAGAATATGATTTTTCTCTAGAGCTGTACTTTGACCATGTAAATCTGTCAGGACCGTCACACACAATATCAAAATACACATTAGTACATACAGGCATGGTCAGATCTTTATTCCAGGACATTATTGTCTTTATGTACTAATACATGTTAAAACTATAAATATTCAAGATAATCTCTATCAAGTAAAATAGTCATTAAAATTAATAATCTATGGAAATTAGTTTAAATTGTTTTTAGGTTAAATACAGCATCTCACATCACAAAGCACTGATTTCATGTGAAATGTTGTTACTTTATCTTTTAATAGACTACATCTTCAGCCGTTACACTGTGGGTGATCAGCTGGGGAAAGGTGGATTCGGTGTGGTGTACGAAGGGACACGTCTGGAGGATAATCTTAAAGTAAGTCAAATATAAATATATAACACATTACCAAGCTACCAAATGTTTTATCCTCTAAACCCTCTTCTTAGTCTATTTTAATTATTTAATACATTTTTTTGTTGTTGTTGTTCATCAGGTGGCTTTGAAATACGTCACAAAGACCCAACACACAAAATGTATATTCATTGTAAGTACATTGCACTGTAAAAACAATATAAAATGTCTCATGTTAATATTAATCACAAATTAAATTAATAAACTGGTTCAAGACTCTTCCTGTTTGAGTAAACACCTCCACATAACATTATAAAAACTCAAATCTTCTAGCCCGATCATCCAGTCCCCCTTCCGAAAGAGATCGCCCTCACCATCCTGGCAAACAAAGGTCACAGAGTGCCGGAGATCATCAGGCTGCTGGACTGGACAGACCACCCTGACCACTTCGTCATGGTCCTCGAATGTCCCTCTCCCTGTGAGAATCTGGTGGAGTTCATCAGGCGTCACGGTGGAAGCCTCGACGAGGAGAAAACACGGAAGATCATGTGGCAGGCGGCTCATGCCACAAACATGTGTCACCTCCGTGGAGTGCTCCACCGTGACGTCAAACTGGGCAACCTACTGATAAGCAGGGAGACATCCGAAGTCAAGCTGATTGACTTTGGATGCGGGGACATTCTGAGGAGGTCACCGTACAAGTCATACTGTGGTATGTATGTATGATATAATTCATTTCTTCCTAATAGATACAGAACAATCATGCTTTGATGTTAATGCAAACTTACACATTACACACAAACTCCACACTCCTCCAGGCACAGCAGCGTACTCCCCTCCAGAGTACCACAGCAGGGGGAAATACTACGGCGGGCCGGCAACAGTCTGGTCACTAGGGATTGTGATGTTCAAATTGTTGTGTGATCGCTTCCCTAGTGACTATGACTTGTTCCTGTTGCAGTACAAGCAGTGGTCCAAACCCGGCCTGTCAAAAGGCGAGATCTTCATCACAAGAAACTTAATAATTAAGAATCATATAAAACACCTTACAGCTTAGAATAAATAACATGATCAAATACAGCAAATTTAAAGTAATTTAAGGTGTAAAGTTAAAAGATTATCAAATGTCCTTCATTTCTTCCTGCACAGAATGCTGTGACCTCCTAAGGGCTCTCCTGCATGAGAAGCAAAGTCGGCGACTTGGTCTGGGGCGAATAATGTCCCACAACTGGTTTAAGGTAGCTAACCTGAGATCAGCTAAAAAGAATCAATTACTCATGGGAAGGAACCAAAAAGTAAAACCTGTTCTTTTTTCTGTTTTGTTTCAGGTCGTCTTATAGGACCATTCCAGTTGGCGTCTCTCATGCAGCTTTGCGTCTTGCGGGCTGCAGCGGGAGACGCTTCCATCCCTCCTCTCGCCTTTGCGTCTTGTGGGGCGAGCAAGCCTTGTGTAGCGTCTTGCGCCTTGGCTTGAGGAAGCAGTATTTGCGTCTGGCGGTACTGCTTCCGGAGGGATGTGTACATACTGTATATATGTACATACTTCTTTTGGTTGCCCCTTTTTGTTTGTCCTATCATGGCCACTGCATTCCTGAGGTTCCTGCCACAGCTGTCCAAATGCCAGAGTTCTCTCCCAAACAAGCCAAAGATATTAAAGAGGTTCCCGCTATGGCTGCTCCACACCTGTCATAGACACCCCAATGGTGTCATTGTCTCCTCAGAGGTTCCTGTAAAGGCTGTCTCAGTCCACAGCCACCCTGGACTCCAGTCTCCCAGTCATCCCTATAGAGGCCCAGAGGTGTCTGTCATGGCCGGATATTACAGTCATTACCTCTTGAGAGGTTCCTGACTGTGATAAGGTTCAGCCACAGCCAGAAACCAAAGCATCTGTTCAAAAGTTCCCATCTCAGCCACTCTGGTCTCCAAGCTCCCTTCATCTGTCATTGCCTCTTGGTCCTGTTACTCCTATTACAGCTGCCAAAGATGGTCCTGTATTAGGCGCCATGGTCTCCAAGCTCCTTGCAATATTAGCTTGGTCCCAGAGCTCCCCGCCTCAGAGATTCCTGTTACAGAATTAAAAAATAATGCATTCTTAATTTGAACAAATGAGTTTCAGAATGTTCAGTAAATAAAAAATATTTTTTATTAAAGAAACATTAAAAGTGCACTTTCAAAGTGTCTACTTCCAAAATTTTTTTTCTATTTTTGACTACATTTTTAAATGACGTACACGACATACATATCCCAGTCTTATACAGGTCAGTGTTCTAGAAAACGTTTTACAATTCTGCACTAAGGAATTATTTTTACAAACAACAGCTGTCAAGTTTTTATGAAAATACTGTTGTAATCAAACTTTGATTCACAGATAAGGAAACAGTTGTTGATTGCATAGCAATAAAAATCTCCAACAGTCTGTCAGCTGTAGCCAAAGAGATGTGATGGGTCAGGAATAAGCACAAGAAAAGAAAAAAAAAGACGACAATAATATAGTGCATACATCTCATGAGATACCTTAATAGTTATGTTTCACTTCAGTACCAACGGTGTCTCAGCTGTTTCTCCTAAAATAAGTAAAAAATAAAACTAGATTGACTCTTACATACACACTTTGAAGCATAGTTTGAGACACAGTTGGGATTTCATCAGAAACTCTACAGGGTACAGATGTGAGATTACGCCATCTGATATTTAAGAACCTAATGTTACTAATTGGCCATATCTTTTGTTTCCCGTGTTTTTCCCAATGAATGAAAATCAGCTCATTTTCTGAAGGCCAGCCTAAAGCTTGAATTATTAAAGTGTGGTTCATTCAGGAGGCCGATCCCTGTATCTGGTAGACAGATTTTCTGCATCTCTTGCTTTGTCCCCATGTTCATTTTACGATTATTTTGTTCTACAGTCTGGGTTACGGCAACTGCATTGTGCTGATAACCAAGCCATGAACATAGTCTTTGCCTTTAGCATGTTGCTAAGATAAACACATGACACTCTACAAGTACAAATAAAAGACATTTCACATGAAACATTGTGTAAAACAAACACTTTTGAATTAGACAAGCATTTTTGTCAATGCTTTTTAATGTAAGTATAAAAAGCATTTAATAGTCAAAATTTCTTTTAGTGTCCGTGGACTGTTACAATATCTCAGAATTTGGTGAGAACGTGGTATCTACAAGGTAGAATAATTATGCTGTCCATGTCTGTGCTGCAAAATTAATGTGCATTTCAATGAAAATCAGTTTCCAGGATTCACAACTTTTGTTGGCCCGCCAGTCAGTGTCATGTAAGCAGCGTGTAAACAATGCGGCAAATAGTTTCTTCTGGACAGCAGTGAGGTTGAATGAAGACTTTAGCTAACATTTTATGCTTGTGCACTGAGGAACATGCCACAGAAATCTCACATGCCTCCTCTAGTTTCAGAGGAGATCTCAACAAACTCTCAAACTGTGCTGCATTTTCAGAGACACCAAAGTCTTCAACCAAAACTCAGAGATGAACTCAAACATTTCTCTGAGCTGCTATCCACTGCTATCTCTTAATGTATGTCAACTATTGACTTTCTTCGTAAGGAATTTTAGGTGTTTCCTAAGGAATTTTAAATGAAATGAATACTTGAAGGAAGCATAAGGAGAACTCCACTACATTTCCTGTGCTATAAACAAGCAATTTATAAGCAATACAAGTATTTTCTAGAAAGAGACAGGAGAGGTTTAATTTACACAAACAGCACCAGAATTACCACAGATAGACTGTCAAGTTAGACAGTAGCAAATGAGTTTATGCAAAGATCCCTGTTCCAAATTCTAGCGAGTTGCCAATATAGCTCTTATTTTAGACACGTGCGCTTCTGATGCAAAGGCCATTCTATAAGATAAGATACCTTGTTTTGGCCAAATTCAAAGACAGAATCATTTACATCCTTTACAGAGAAGGCAATCCCATAATGCACTGTGACAAGCTCAAAGAAATAGAAGCACTTGAATTGAATTTACCACAGTTTTACTCGAGTCAAAATGCATAAAATATTTCAGAAATGATCCTGAGAAATAGAATGCACCTGTGTTGAATATTTAGATAGATAGATAGATAGATAGATAGATAGATAGATAGATAGATAGATAGATAGATAGATAGATAGATAGATAGATAGATAGATAGATAGATAGATAGATAGATAGATAGATAGATAGATAGATAATGTAACCTATTGTTGACCAATCTTAAAGAACACTTCTTTTCCCAAAATGCATTACCTGTGTTGAATTGCAAACAATTCCGGTCATACCACATGAAAAAATACTATAGTAATTTATAGTAAATACTACATTGTTTTTGAACCATATAACACTGTACATATACAACACTTTGTTAATGAACGTTACAGCATACTGTAGTAATGTTAAAAAAATTATAGTATTTACTATAAATGACTATAGTATTTTTTCATGTGGGATTCAGCTCACTGAAAAGGAGCCAATTCTTAATTTCTTAATTTTGTCTAGTCCTGTTATCTGTAAGTTATATAATGCTTTGTCCTAATCATTATTTCAGTGTTCCCTCTCTCTTTTTCGTCCATCCATCCGTTCATTGTTCAGGGACTATGTTATTCGGTGAATATTCACAAAGGTTACAACATTGGTGTTTCAGCCTAAAAGAAAAAAAAAACTGATTTACACTTGACATCCTAAATAAAACTATCTAAAAGAGTCCAAATATGTGGATTCACTGTTGACATGTTAAAAGAAATATGTTGTACAATCAATGGCCTACAATGCATGAAAATTTCATATTAAAATATAACATTCCGCTTTTCCATACAGCACAGGAACGTCGACAGGCAAATAAGTAACGCTATTAAACCAAAGCTTTAAATAAATAGTTGAGAAACATAAAGATTTTAGTATAATATGTTTAAAACCTGCCCGTCCAATCCATCTTGATCCAGTACCTCTTCTCCGGTCGATGGTCTCTAGCGCACCCTAGTGAACGGGACGCATATATATATACACACTCATACACACACACACATGTTGGTTTTTGTGGTTTATGGGGACTCTCCATAGGCGTAATGGTTTTTATACTGAACAAACTGTGTGTGCTATTACCCTAAACCAACCCTACACCTAAACTTACCCCTCACAGGAGACTTTGTGCAATTTTAGATTAAAAAAAAAACACCATTTAGTATGTTTTTTAAGCCTTTTGAATTACGGGGACATAGGCAGTGTCCTCATAAACCACCTTCATATTGTAATACCTCTGTCACACCCATGTCATTATACAAATTTGTGTCCTCATAAACCACATAAACATGCACAGACACATATACATACAGTGCCCTCCAAAAGTATTGGAACAGTAAGGCCAATTCCTTTATTTTTGCTGTAGACTGTAAACATTTGGGTTTGACATCAAAAGATGAATATGAGATGAGAGATTAACATTTCAGCTTTTATTTACATGTATTTTCACTGGATCTGATACACAACTTAGAAAATAGCACCTTTTGTTTGAACCCACCCATTTTTCATGTTACCAAAAGTATTGGAACATGTGACTGACAGGTGTGTTTTGTTGCCCTGGTGTGTCCTATTAATTGATTATTCAAACTATAAACAGCACTGAATGTCTGCGCTCAGTTTCAGATCCGTGCAGAGTGCATTTATAGTTAGTTAGACGTGTAACCAACATGAAAACCAGAGAGGTGTCTATGGGTGAAAAACGAGCAATTGTGAAGCTGAGAGAAGATGAAAAATCAATCAAACCATTGCACAAACACTGGCAATAGCAAGTACAACCATTTGAAATCTCCTGAGGAAGAAAGAAACCACTGGTGTACTAAGTAACACCTCAAACGGGTAGATCAAGGAAAACATCTGCAGTTGATGACAGAAACATTGTGACAGCTGTAAAGAAAGACCCTAAAACAACTGTTAGTGACATCAGCAACAACCTCCAGAGGGCAGGAGTGAAGGTATCACAATCTACTGTTCGCAGAAGACTTCATGAACAAAAGTACAGAGGCTACACCAGAAGATGCAAACCACTCATTAGCAAGAAGAATAGGAGACGAGCCTAAAAAATTCTGGGACAAGGTTTTATGGACTGATTTTATGGACCAAAGTGATGGAAAGGCTAAAGTTTGGAGAAAGAAAGGATCTGCTCATGATCCCAAACATACAAGCTCATCTGAAACACAGTGTACACAGGTGTACATTATAGTACACATTACACAAGTAATGTAATGGCTTGGGCTTTCATCGCTTCTTCTGGGACAGGCTCATTAATTAACTCAGAAGTCTATATTTTGTCTGACAATTTACAGAAAGATGCAACCAAACTGATTGGGAGATCCTTCATCATGCAGTAAGATAATGACCCAAAACATAGTGCCAAAACAACAAAGGAGTTCATCAGGGGCAAGAAGTGGAAGGTTTTAGACTGGCCAAGTCAATCTCCACACTTAAACCCTGTAGAGTATGCATTTTACCTGCTAAAGAAGAGACTGAAGGGAGTAACCCCCCAAAACTGAAAGAGGCTGCGGTGAAATCCTGGAAAAGCATCACAAAAGAAGAATGCACCAGTTTGGTGATGTCAATGGGTCACAGGCTTGATGCAGTTATTGAAAGCAAAGGATTTGCAACTAAATATTAAGTCTTTTTCACTTTAATCTATGTTAATTCTATCTGTTCCAATACTTTTGGTAACATGAAAAATGAGTGGTCAAACAAAAGGTGCTATCTTCTAAGTTGTGTATCAGATCCAGATGAAATAAAAAGCTTTTTAAATAAAAGCTGAAATGTTAATCTCTCATCTCATATTCATCTTTTGATGTCAAACCCAAATGTTTTCAGTCTACAGCAAAAATAAAGGAATTGGCCTTACTGTTCAAATACTTTTGGAAGGCACTGTATATATATATATATATATATACACACACTTCTTAATTGCTAGGCAAATACAACACAAGATACAATAATAATAATAATAATAAAGAAATTCGAGCCCTTTCTTAAGGTTTTTGTGTGAAATATAAATATAATCTGAAAAGGGTAATGGATTGGGGTTTTATTTTGCTAACAATTTAGATTAGTAGTAAAAACAGCTCAACGCAAGGCTTACAAACCACAGTGTCTGTCATCATTTGGTTATAGATTAGCTTTACTGAATGACATGGTCTCAATGACTTTAGTCAACAATAGCCGTATACAGCCGGAGTAAGACATGCTGTAACTTCACATACACACGCTCCCATGTAAACACTCACACACACATTCATTGTGGACAGGGTCACATGTGTGCGGCCACACAGCTACGCTCACATTTAGATGAAGTGCATTAACACAGCCAGATGTTTCTTTCTCTCTGCAGCCTCAAGCTCTCTTTTTCTCGCCTGCATCCTCCCAAACAATCCACGCAGTGTGTCGTGGGAAGAACGGGTGTGTTGTTCAGGTCAAACAGAGGAAAAAGGAGAGCCAGAGAAAGAGAGAGAGAGAAAGAAAGATGCTCCAGCTGTGAGTAAAAACAACAAAACTGCATTTGATTGGGAGGGGGGTCGGATGGACACAGGGTCATTGTTTGTAAAGAGGTCGCGGATAAAGAGACAAGAGAAACAGATCACTCAGCTCATGCAGTGATAAATGATGGCGTTACACCTCATTCATTCACAAACCCTCAACCAATAACACGACCGATGTGATGCCGCAATATTTTTAAGACTGAATCATGAAAAACTGTATGAAAAGATACAAATGTGCCATGATATTATCATTATACTGTACAAAATCACAATATTACCGTGTGGTTTTTGTAAGCAAAGTTTTGTGCACTTCATAAAAAGTAACAAAAATAAGTCAAATAAAATAATAGCTGTAGTATCAGATCATGCTATTAGTTCGATATCAAAATTCAAATACCATTATATTCTTATGTGTACAATGTAAATGATAAATTAACTACAAAAATGGTGGTAAAACAATTTCAGAATTTCTAGTAAATTTCCCAAATAATTGCAAAGAAATGTAGAGTAACACTGAATCAAACATGACATTTTGAAGTATAAAGGCTGGAATAGAATTTTCTTGTAAAATTTAAACATTTAGTGTATTTTATAGCTTGTTATAGTATAAAATGTAGTCTTTGAGAACTTCAAAAAATAATTTTTCAATGTGTCCCATGGTATTTAATGCACAGCTACAATTTGTCCGGTAAATGTTGCAAAAAAAACAAAAAACAATTACATGTCATGCTGTTATGTTTATGGCAATACTGGGTAAGTTACTCTAAAGAAGTAATTAATTATTCCATCTTTAACCATGTAATTAGATTACTGTACTAATTGCTTTTTCTAAAAGGTAGCCTATTATTAATTAGTTTCTAAATCCTATATCAGCCTCAACAACAGACATGAACTGCTCTGTTAATTCTTTCAAATACATTGCATAAATGATTGATCAAAGTATTTCAATTTAGAAGGTAACATTAAAAACATGCATTTTAACATTAGATGTTAGATTTGGATGTAAAATCCACTATTGCTTCATATTTTATTGTTCTAACATCTATGGCCTATTTAATGCAATTTGCCTAGTTTATTATTAAATTATAAAACATTGCGTTTTCAAAGGAATAGTAACTAAATTTCAGCAATTAATCACTTAGGAATACATTATACCCACACTGGTTTGTGTGTCTGTTTATTTAACTTTGTCTCATGTGTTTTTGAGTCATAGGCTATGGCATCGACATTGGAGTTGTAATCATGCATTTGAGAAGACATGTTGCATATAGTTGGCCTTTCATATGTAATAAATTACCACGTCTAAACCGGATTGAAAGTCCTTGTTATATCTAGATTTTTCCTCTCGCGTGGAGCGCGCGCACGAGGCGCGAGTGTAGCGAGAGCGCGCAGAGAAGGACGTTGAGCGCGTTTGACTGAAAGGGGAGCGAGCGAGAAACCTGCTCACAAGATCATTTTTACCGTTTAAAAAAATATTCTCTAACTTCAAATGACTATTTCACATTAAATACATCTGTAATTATGTATCGCGGTTATAAATAAACGAAATCATCGGGGAAAACTGGAATATGCCTCCACCTGACATCCAAAGGTAAAATCTCCTCAGAAAACGAATTTATGTTTTACGCGAGAAACTGAAAGAAGTGAGCGGTTTTAAGTAATATTAATTAATAATCCAGAGGAGATATTGATACTGAGCTCGTTCCGGGCTTGTAAATAGGCTATATATAAAGATAATTGTGCGTCAAGTTGGGAAGATGAGAGTTTGAAGCGCACGCGACTCCCGCCGTTGATGTTTATAAGCGGGAGCCGCTAGCATGGAAACCGTGATTGATGAAACGGAGGCCTTACAGAGATTCTTCGAAGGTAAGACAGTTTATTGATCACCTGTTGATGTGACAGTTCAAGATTAGTTTAAAAACATTACATTGCAGTGATGTATCAGATGGTAATGCCATGGCGTCTTTAGTGAAGTTCCCATAACTCATCTAAAAGGCTGATTTTATATGTGACCCTGGACCACAAAACAAGGGTCAGTTTTTTTGAAATTGAGATGTAGGCATCATCTGAAAGTTGAATAAATTGATGCATGGTTTGTTATGATAGGACAATACTTGGCTGAGATATATCTGGAATCAGAGGGTACAAAAAATAATAATATTGAGAAAATCTCCTTTAAAGTTGTCCAAATGAAGTTCTTAGCAATGCATATTACTAATCAAAAATTAAATTTTGATGTGTTTACAGTAGGAAATTTACTAAATATCTTCATGGAACATGATCTTTACTTAATATCCTAATGATTTTTTGCATTAAAGAAAAATTGATAATTTTGACGCATACAATGTATTGTTGGCTATTGCTACAAATATACCCCAGCGACTGGTTTTGTGGACTAGGGTCACTTATTTCTGAGTCAACCTGGCTACATTAGGTCACACCCATAAAAGTAAGCTAGGCTCACATCAAGTAGAAATATATATATATATATATATATATATATATAAAAAAACATGGTTTATATCCAAAAACCTGCATTGAAGAACTTGGTATTGTTTTGGTATGTGTCCAAAAACATGCTTTTTGCTTGTGATGAAACTAAAATTTGATTTTATACTGTATATGTTTACTAATTACATAATTTCCTATTTACCTGAAACTATACAGAAAAAACCCCTTTATTTAGTGATGATGGTTGTTCTTGAATGTTCTACACTTATTTCTCAATTTTCTACAGCTCAATATCAATACATATTCCAGTTAAAGTACTTGCTAACGTCAGTTGTTTGCCAATATGTGTTGGTAGGTATTTCACGTGTCCACTGGTGAAGTTTTTTTAAGGACTCGTGTTTCAAACATTATTTGTGTGTGAGCAGGATTACATGTGTTATGCTGGATTTGTTTGGGGGGGGAGACACAAAAAGCCACCAATGAGGTCAGACGGGCAGAAGGAGGAATGTTGGGGAAGGGCAGAAAGGTGGAGAGGATCGCAGAGAAAGAGATGATGTACGGATGCAGGGAGTGAAGGATGGAATCCAGAGGACAGAGAAGGAGGGGTTTGAGGAGAAGGACAGAGGAATGTGATAAATGGTGTGTTTGTAATGGTTAAGACAGACATTGAAAATAGGAAAATAAAAGAGAGGGATGGATTAATGAATAGGCTAGATTGCTGGGAGTGTTTAAAGAAAATATATTGAAAACAATAGGATGAATCAGATGTGATATCCTTTGATTTGTTTATGTTGGTGAAAATCAAAGAAAGAAAGAAATTTTTATTTTGAAGTTTTTTTGAGCTGTTTAATGACAATTTAATACACGTTATCAACAATTTTCATTAAGATAATGCAAAGGAAAAATCTATTTTTTTAATATAATTTACTATATAAAATGCACTATATTTTAATTTTAAAATACATCATGGTAGTGTTTGCCTTTTAAAAGGTACAGTATTTTTTAATTGTTTTTGTATTTTTTTAATTACAGTACAATCACTATGTGAATAATGACAGTTACCAAAAATAGCAATGCATTGCGGTAATGACAATTTGACCCTTTTTTTTAATTACAGCAATAAGAATCACTATTGAGAATAATGAGGATTACAAAAATATCTAGATGCTTTACAGTAAAGACAATTTGACAATTAAAAAAAAAAATACAGTAATTAGAATCACTATTGAGAATAATGAGAATTACAAAAAATATCTGGTTACATTGCAGTAATGACAATTTGACACATTTTTAAAGAAATTACATTAATTTGAATCACTATTGAGAAGAATGAGAATAAAAAATATACAATGCAGTAATGACATACAGTAATAAGAATCACTATTGAGATAATGTGAATTAAAAGAAATCTAGTTACATTGCAGTAATGACAATTTTTTTAAATAAATTACAGTATTTAGAATCACTATTGAGAGGAATGAGAATAAAAAATATACACTGTGGTAATGATATATATTTTTAAAAGATTACAGTAATGATTGTCACTTTTGAGAATAAGGAGAGTTGACCTTAATTGTCTTAAAACAACATAAAAACCATAATGGTCCTAAAACAAAGACTTCATTTGTAATTTCACATCTAATTACTTTTTCCTTTTGATTTTGGGGGTTAAATGTGACCTGGAAATGCGTGATTCACGCACCCTTTTAAGCATTACTTATTACATCACTGGAAAGTGTTGATTTATTGCCTTTGCTTCTTTTTCTTCACTTTTTTCTCATCGTCATCCTTCTTTTCTTCAGAAAGATTTGGCTCGCCCCTCTGTTTTAACTTTACAGTCCTCTCAGAGTGGTCAAATTCATTTCTCTGTCATTCTTGGCAGATAAAAGCCGTAGTTGTTAATGTCAGGTTCTAAGACAAACTGTTTATTTTGGAGGGATTTTCCAACCATAATTTGTGGCACTTCATTAGGCATGAGTGTGTTTCCTCAGAGCAGGTGTGACAGTTTGTATATATGACAGCGTTTCACTGTGAACACTGTTGACTTCATTGGGCTCTGGAGTTCACGGCCGTCAAGCGATGCTCTTTAACGAGAATTTCACATGTTTACATTCTTCAGTTGGGGAGTGAGGCAGACAGCGCACCTCTGGTCCCAGCCGAAACCCTGCTCCCTCTGAACTAGAGATGATTTGATGTGCTAGAAATGTCCTCATACGACAATATCAGTTAGTATGTGATGTGAATTATGGAGTAATTGTGGTGGGGATGCACTTATTTTTGTAAACATATTAAAAACTCAGGTGTCTGTGTACTTTTTGACTATGTAGGCCTATTTGTGTGATTTAATTGATGGCTGGTTGCGTTTTTTTAATTGTGCTCCACATCCACGATTCCCAATGAATGCTCTGTGTTTGTGCTCTGTTTGTTTGTGTTTGTGTGTGTGTTGTGCAGGGAGGGTATCTTAAATGAACATCCATTGTGGAGTACAGCAACACAAAGCACAAAAGAAGAGGCAGATTGAGCTGTTTGTCTGTAGGACTCATTTGACCCTCAGCTGTCCTAGAGGAAAATTTTATTGCTCAGAGGTCGTTCTATCAAAGCTTGTTTCATTCAAATATCAACTTTGTCTTGGGTGTTTCCTCTGTCCTAGGTAGAAATAGAAATTAGACATTATAAGGATTTGATGAGAGATGTTTGAGTCTACTGGGATTTCTGACTTTTGACTGAGACTGGTGTTTTGGCAAATCGGAAAACAGTTTGATACCATGTTTAGATCTCTATGTAACTATAGAGGAGACACGTTAAGCCCGGCTCACACTGTGCGATTTTGGCCACGATTTGTTCGTCTGAGACAAATTTTGAAAATCCTAAAAGATTCCTATAATCCTAGGCTAAAATCGGTTGTCTAGATCGCTGGTTTGACATGTTCACCGACAGCCGATTAATGGCCGTTGCGATCAATTTTTTCCTCCGATTAAATTCTGGCAGTGTCAGAAGATTTCAGACACTTTCCTCAAGTTTCCTGCAGTGTGACATCTCCTACGACGACCGTCAAACCAAGAACCAATAGGAGCACTGAACTTGATGACGCAAATAGCGCGACAACTTCAAACCATTCATTATTTGTAAAAAACAATATATGTACAACGTAAAGTTTACTTAAAGTTTATTTATTAAGGGGCAGGATGTTTAAACTCGAATAACAAAATTACCTCAAGTTCGCTCTGTAGAACTGGAAGTCTATAAAGTCCTCTTTTGCCCAGCCATGACTTGCTCCACACACGTCGTCTTTTTCGTTTTTTGTTTTTTTTTTAACATCAAGGCATGTAATTAATAAAACTAACGCTACACGTTGCTGTTGTTTGCTAGCTACCATTATAGCGAGAGAACGCGGGTCACGTATTGATGACGTAAAACTCCAGACAAGTCTTCTTGAGTACGTCCGTTTTTGTCGTACAGTCTGACATTAAGACAACTGAGATCCTACAGTCTGACATGGGGATCATGTTCGTACAGTGTGACAAGCAGCAATCGCAAAAGATTATTAAAAATCGCACAGTGTGAGCCTGGCTTTAGATACTGGGGACTTTTTCTCAGAACAAACATCAGAGAAGCAGAAGACTTCAGCAAAATTCTCAATTTGCTCTCCATTTAAACTTATTAATGACTAGTAGGGATGTAACGATTCACTCAACTCATGTTTCGATTCGATTCACGTTTTTTATTTAATTTTTTTTACAAAATTAGATTTAAGACAAATCATTGTCCTTTTGTTATAGCTTGGACAAAATGCAGTACGTTTCTTTGTGAAATTGAAATATAACTTTGCTAAATAACAAAATGTAAATATAATGTAAATGTAAATAAAAAAAACTAAGTTTAAATTTTAAAACAAGCTCCAAATCAAATAAATAATACAAATAAAAGAAATCTCTTTATATAAACAAAATAAGGCTTTGTCTGTGCTCTTTCCATTTAAAATTAGAGGCAACCACTGCATTTTAATCATGATCCAAACAAAGATTCTGCATACATGCAACATGAGCAGTTTTTAATCTAAATTAGATTGTATAATTTCGAAATTTGAAGCAAAAACAGAATGGTCTGGCTTCAGTTTTGTGAATTTACTGTATACATTAAAAATATCTGCATAAAATGAAACAGAAGACGAGCTGAATGAGACGCAGATTCAGTCTCTGCTAGCAGGTGGCGCTTTAAGCGTTTCCTTGGCAGCGCTGCACTTAGGAACTTTAATATGCATTATACAGAGAAAAATACCATCTGAACTTTTCTAAAGACAGTAAGTTCCCTTCAGACATACATTCATAAACTCCAACCCTTAATTGAATCGCGATTTGTTTAGCATTTCAGTCGATTTAAATCGTCATATATTTGAATCGATTTTCAACCGGCTCGCGGTTAATCGTTACATCCCTAATGTCTAGTAGAAACAATTTAAAAGTTTCAAAGGGGTTTTTTCCCCAATTCAGAAGAATATTATTTTCATTCTTCAGAGCTGTCTGATTTTACGTACATCATTTAAATGTTATAGATGAATAATAACTGAAATGACTTCAGCAAAAGTCTCCATTTGCTCGCCATTTAATCTCATTGATGTCATGAAGTAACAATTTAGTTTTTTTTTCTGAGCTGTCTGGTTTTGCGTAGATCATTAAAATAGTGTAGAAGAATTAAATATCTCTAAAATATTTACTTAAGTAATGATTCTTCAACAATATCTACAATATCAGATGAATAATATAATATTAATATTGGTACTGGTAATTTTTCATCAATAACTACAACTAAAATTAAAACTAAAACCAGTTACTTTAAATAAAATAAACATTTTAAACTAAAAGAATATTAAGGGGAAAAAAACTTATTTCAGTTACTTGCAAATATAAGCTGCTCAGTTATTTGTAAAATATAAGGCAAAAGGTTTTCTTTTAGCTTATCTTTAAGTACTAAAATAACTAAAACTGAAATAAAAATAAGAACACTATAAAAATGGCAAAAAAACACAACAAACTTACTAAAACTTGAAATAAAAATTCTAAAATAAAAACCGCATCAGAATATTAATAAAAAGCTACAGTACAATCAATGATTAGTAATAATTTGTGACACATCACTTGTCTCAATCTGGCGCATACATTTGTGAGGAATGGACCCACATTCTCAGAGTAAACAAACAGCCCTTATAAACGGCTTCTGTGTTTTCTTTATTCGCACGGAAGGCTCCACGATTGAGGGTGTTGAAAGGAATTCTGGGAAACGGTTACTGGCTTCTTTTCCTTCGGTTCTGAGAGGCGTGGAGTGGATAGTTTTCAGATATTTACCTAAAGATAACTACCACCCTGTGACATAAGAGTGCTCAGAAAGCGTTTAGCCCGATTGAGTGTAGCCATAAGCTGCTTATAGAGGGTCCGCATGCCCCTCTCTCTAATGCACCGCATCATTCTTGGCATACCTACAAGACTATTAAAAATAAGAATGAGGTGCGAGTAATGTTTCTTTCTCTCTCGCGTCTCTTTTTCGCTATCGCTGCCTCATTCCGACTCCATTAGTGTGACAGTGTGCAGACAGGGCGAGGAAGAGAGATAACAGACTTAAGACGCGCACACAGATGGATGCACACACACACTCATATATGCTGTGGGTGGGGTGAGATAAGGGCAGGGCACAGGTCATACATACAAACACACATGCACAAGCAGTAACACACACGTGTGGGTTTTTGCACACATTAAGCACACAACCACTGTGTTTTAAGGAGCCGATTGGTCGAAATATCAGCGTAGGAGTTTATGTTTTGGACCGCAACCCATCCGTGAGCTCCGTAACACCGAAACTCATCCCTACACCACCCAACCAGATGCCTGCCAGCTCTTGTTTTACTTCACAGGAGTGTTTACTCCTGAAAAGCATGTAAAATTATTTGGGAAATTATGTCAGTTTTGGTAACAATTTATTTTAAGGTGTCCTTGTTACACGTTCTTACTATTCTAATAACAATAAATTATGCTTAATTACATGCAAGTAACCTTAAGCCAAACTTTAATCCTATCCCTAACCATATAGTAAGTACATGTAGTTAATTAATATTACTCAGTACTTAAATGTATGAATACACATGTAACGGGGACACCATAAAATAAAGTGTAACCCAGTTTTTATATTTACAGTAAATGGGCTTATCATAGGGTCTCCCCCTCAGAAGAAATCATGTTCCGCAGGGGCCTCACGCAGTTGTGTGGTTTGCGTGGAGCCTAAACAGGCTACTGCACTTTTTGTGAGAGGATTTGGGCAGGCTAGGTCACATTTAGCCTGATGTCAGTAAGTCATGGATCACTCTTGTGTGCAGGTACAGATGGTTCCTGGGGCTGATGTTTGATGGAGGGAATAGATTGGCCGTTTCGCGTGGTCTCTCTCATGTAACAGTGTATTGCTGTCACTGGAATGCATTGTGTTTGAGCAGCCAGGCCTGGAACATTCACATGCCAGTTCCATTACAGCAAACCAAAAATTACACACAGGTGACTGATCCGTTTCCCACATCCTTCCTTTTATTGGAAACCAAGTGATTTGTGTGCCGTGTTATTTTAGTATTATTTATATACTATTTATATTTTGAATTTTTATATTTTTGTAATTTTATAAATGTATTCATTTGTTTTTTTGTTTTTTTAGATATATATATTTCTGTTTAGCTTTATATTAATTTCAGTTTAGTTTTAGTAATTGTAACTAAAGGCTGGAATACACTACACGACTTTTAAAATCTGAACAGATTTTTTAAAACACTAGGCATCATACACTAAAGCCTGGAATATACTACATGATTTTTGCCCCCGATTTTACAGTCTGAACAAGTCTTTTCCACAGAAAGTCACGTGGTGGATGATGGTCACAGACTCCGATTTTTTTAGCTCCAGACTTTAATTCTATCCAGTCGGAGGATATCAAACATGTTTGAAATTTTCAGCCGATTTTAGAACGCATATGTTTTTATTTGTCATGCGTCTCCTAGCAACAAGGTGCACGTTTCTGCGTGATTTCGTTGTGATCGGAACAACTTTAAAGTCTGGTAGTGTATGATCTTCTGGTAGTGTATGATGCCTGGTTTTCCTTTGTCACTATTTACAAAGTCGGTAAGTATATGATGCCTAGAGTTTTAAAAATCTGTTCAGATTTGAAAAGTTGTGTAGTGTAATCCAGCCTTTACCGACTTTAGTGACAAAGGAAAACTGAGTATCATACACTACGCGACTGAAGAACACAATTTAAGATATTTTGGATGAAAACCGGGAGGCTTGTGACTGTCCCATTGACTGCATAGTAAATTGCACCGTCAGAACCCTTGTGAAAAAGAAGTGCACTTAAGTGTACTTATTGCAGAAATTTTGTACTTTAAAAGAACACACATAAGTGCAAATTAAATGTTATTTTCGACGCTTAAATACATTGTATTTGTAATTAACTTCAAATGTATCACATTTTAAAGTGATATTAAATGCAATATGTTGAACTTTTGAGTGATTTTTTTAAAACCACTTAAGTGGTACTTTTTTGTACATCTTTATATGTACTTCCATAATTGTTTCTAGTGTCTTTAAAATATGGTTAAAGTGTACTACTAATGTACTGACAAGCAATTAATGTTAACTAAAATATACTTCAATGTAAGTTAACAATACACTTAAGCATTAATTAAATGTAATATTGTTGACCACATAAATGCATGTTATTTGTAAGTAATTGCAAATATATTACAGTTTAAAATTACATTAAATGCAATTAGTTGAACTTTTGAGTGATATTTTTTAACCACTTAAGTGGGACTTTAGTATGCTTTATATGTACTTTGAAATATGGTAAATATGTACTTCTCAATAAGCAATTAATGTGAACTAAAATATACTAAAATGTCATTTCAGTGTACTTCAATGTTATATATCTCTGGCAATGAAGTTGAAATTTAGTATAGGCTATTTAAAATTTTATTTAAAAAAATCTCTTAGTTACCTAGTTACAATCAACACAAACACAAAATGAAAACCCACTACATTTATTGACAAAACAATATCTAAAACAAAAACACAAAAATTATTTTTGCTCATGCACAAGTAAAACCCAACACTATACACAGCTGCAACACTTTAACTCGCTTATTAGAAAGAATCTGGATAACAATTCAAAATCACTTACATACAAAATTATCTAATCTCGCAATCATAGAAAACATCATTCTGTATGATATATAAATATAAATGTCAAAATTTATTTGTATTACTATCCTTGTGGAGTCATTTGGTCTCCATAACGTATAGGATTACTTACACACTTAATACAAAAAAGATTCAAGAAAATTATAATTTGTACAACAAATGAGACCTTATTGTAAAACATTACTAAACTGTGTTAATGGTACCCTCAGTTTCACAGACAAGGCTTAAGACCAGCCCCACACTGAAATGTAAGTCTGAGCTGTTTCAACTGAAACAAACTTGCACTGACTGATCTTTAAAAATATCAGTGCCTTTGTTTTGTCTCAAGATGCACACCAGTAATGTTTTTTCTAAGGCATGTTAATGAAAATTATTTAAATAGCCTAATCTTGGCTTTGTCTAAGCCCTGTCTGTGAAACCAGGCCATACATTCTCAAACCTGTACTAGCACCAACATTAAACAGGACCGAAAGGTTTCTTCTAAAATCTTACTCCAGCATTAGTGAATGCAAGTTTGACTAAATAAAGAAAGAAATAATCTCCAAATGAAATTGCTGGGAAATGGTATTTTTCAGTGTCCCAGAAGCTCTTCATCGGCAGTAAACTTCAAATGTCATGAAGCTGCACACCATCTCTCCACGGTCTCTGTGAACGGAAATGTTCCAAAGAGGCAGGAAAGTCAGAAACAATTCCTTGAGGAAAGAAAGAAGAACAATATAAAACATATCCAGTTAACATATCCATTATAAATGGTTCAGTTGAGTGAAAGCAATAGACACAGTTGCATTCCAAAGTTTATATACACCTTGCAGTATCTGCAAAAAAAGTAGTAAGAGGGTAGAATCATTAAAAAATGTCAATTTCTGTTCTGATGAAGCAGTTTATTCTGCAAGGTGTATGTAAACTTTTGACCACATCTGCATCGCCTAAGAGGTGAATTACCTCAATCATCAGGGCAACATCGTAGTAGAATGCTGGGAGATGTACCTTTATATTTCCTGATCACACCATCTTCACTGACACTGGGCTTTAAATATAAATAACATTTTTACAAACATTTTTTATTCCTACTTTACAGGGAATAAAACATAACTTTATCAATTACCCAAATATAGATAAATATCCCAAAATCTATGAAAATGAAGAAAGGTACCTTAATTTTATTTTTCCCTCGTCTTGCCTTGCAAGCTTCTCTTGCACATCTTCATGAAGAATGTTCCTGTATTTACCACGACTGACACAGCAAAGCTTCTGTCCTCTTCCTTTGGTTACCTGTGAAATATATGAAGATTAGAGGGGGATCTGTAAATGCACAGGTGGGAATATATTACTTGCAAATGGAAAAGATTCAAAGCATTTAAAATCCATAGGGATAGTGACTTAATATAGCACTTTTAGCTTGTCATGTGTGATCAGGGTGAGCTGACTTACTTCTAACATCACGTGTTTCCACACTGTATCTCCAGTAACAAATCTGTACTCCAGATAAGTACAAAAATATCACATATTACTAACACAACCAGTAATGGAACATCTCGCTCTTCAAATGCAAAAAACCCTCCCCAAAAAAACAAACCACAACAACAACATTATTTCTAGAGGTGGCTGATATATTGAATATTACTGGTGGTTATAATATCGATTAAACAAAAAATTACAAGATTGGATCTTTGAATTTTGTTCAATAGCGTTAAATTGAATTTTAATTCACCTCCCGAGTCCATATAGCAAGAACTGCCAGGTGTGAATGGCAGGAATGGCAAGACTAAATTAAGAATAAAGAAAGCTTATATCAAGATATACTTACTTGATTCATTATCTGCAGTACAGAAAGTCTCATCTGTAATCATCCAAACGCGCGCCGCTCCTTTGTTCTCGTTTGATCAGTGAAGCTCCCTCACGCTTACAAAAACATGGAAACATGAAACTACTAAAATACTTAGTGCGTGGTTACCTTTTTTTACAGTCTATGGTGGTTACATGTTATTTCAGGTTTTTCATTTCTGTTCAAGTTGTCCTAATTCATTGTGTAGTTAGACCAAAGACTATTGTTAGACTAATCATTGTTAAATCTACAAAGTTACTTGACAAGATGGGTATTCTGACATAGGCTACTTTTGTATACAGTGCGTGTCTGTGAGCGCTATTCATACAGAACACAGCGCATGAGTAGTCTTTCGCGGTCGAATGCTTTTTAATTGCTTGAACTTTTAAATTAACAAGGCTTAAGAACACATCCAAATGATCAACTTTCGTGACGACGCTGCAGTGGCCCAATCGGGCAAGTGACAAATCTGTCAACTGTCCCGAGCGTCCTTCATGCTGGCCCCGGGCCATCGGGCAGTCCTTACTGTCGAGCCCTACCATGTGAATCTGTTTTAAATTTTAAATTTGTTTTAAAGAATTAGTTTATAAGAGTCATTTGCATTGCTTGTGAATCAGATTACACTGGTTGTGTTTTTTTTTTTGCATGCAGTTCTCCAGTTTCATTAAAACAGCACTAATAACATGTGTGGACCTTTTAATTTTTTGAAAATAGGACATGTAAACTCATGTGGCTGATCAGGCCACACCAGATAATCTGGCTAGTGACTCGACACGTTAGTAGGGATTAATCTTGGGGCGCTGGGGTTAAAATTGGGCCGAGATGAAGTGGTGGCAGTGGTGAAGCGTGTGGGACTGTTTCTATATTACACCCCTCTGAAAATGTGTCATTCCTCATTGTTACCTGACTTTTTACATGGTTCCTTTTTCTGCTGACAGTATGAAGGCATTCAGTGCTCTTTAGCACTCTGTCGTTCCCTCTCTCGTGTTTGTGGAGGGTAGGTAAGCTGCTCAGGTCGGCCGGTGCGTTCAGTGCTGGTGGCCGACTAGAACTGTGTGTGGTGGCCTGGTACAGCTCTGTCTCATGACTGAGACCTAATCCTGCATTACAACACACACACACATTCACGTAACCCTGGACCCCAACTGAGGTCCGAGACGGAAAGGTGTATGTTGTTTGGAGGGATATGAGAGACGTACTGGGTCATATACATACATCTTCAGTTTTGTAGGTTGTGTCCATCCTAAACCAAAATGCTGTGGCTTCGAGCAGGTACTGTCTCTCTTTCTCACACTGTTTGTCTTGTAGAGATTAATTTTAGTGCCTTTTCTTTTTGATTGTTGCTATTTCCCTTTCTCATTCCCAGACCTCATTAATTTGTAAATTTTCATAAGTGTGTTGTGTATTTATATGGGCAAGATTATTTTTAAGCTTAATTATTAAGCTTTAGCATGTAGCCTATCCAGCAGCATTTATACTGAATGAAGGCATGAATTATTCTTAAAATCAACTGAATCAAAATTCAAATTTTTTTTTAAAGTAAGTGATTTGACTTGTGAATGCAATGAAAGATACATTAAAGGAGGAACCCAAACCATTTCATATCATAGAGACTTGGCAGTGGGATCTTTTAAGGTAGTAAGTATCCACCCTAGCAACAGCATAGCAATGTTAAATACACTCAAAACACCTTAGAAACTTGATAGCGACCACCTTAGCATCATGTTGGGTTTTGGCCTACAAATTGACGTCACGTTTGAACAGTTGAAACCAGGGTTATTATAGTTTACTCAAATTAATCCATAAAAAGTTGTTATTTGAAACAAACATTAACTGAAATAAAGTACTAAAAACTTAAACTTAATTTCTCATTTTATTTTGTTTTTGCATTATGAACTAAAATAACTAAAACTGAAATAAAAATTACTATATAAATATATTTCAAAATAATAATAAAAATAAAAATGACAAAAAACTCTCAACTAAATTGCCAAAACTTAAAAATTAGAATGAAAACAGGAAATACTGTATATAAGAATGTAAACTAGGGTTGGGTTTTGATACAAATTTCGATTCAATTACAAGCTTGCGATTCGATTCGATTCAATATCAATTATTTTGGATATATATCAGGTACAGTTAGGGTTGGGTACCATTCACATTTGAACCGGTACGGTACCGGTATCGGTACCTGAAATAAACTAGACTAGTCGACTAAACGGTACAGCTACTGCTAGTCGACAATTAAAACAATAGTCGATTACACGAGAGATTAGATTTTTTTATCATTCAAATTACCATAATTTTAACGTTACATTTAAAATATTTTAAATAACAAGTTAAAATAAAACTTTTGAAAAAGAATACATAAGTTTTAAAAATATTTGAATATATATATACATATTTTTAAAAGCGTATCTGGGTGGAAACTACATTTTTACCTCAGACCTCGCATGCGTTTTCTTCACATGTCAGTTGCGGCAAGCTCAAAAGTGACCACGCAAAAGACCAGCAAGGTGTGGGATTCTTTTGAATTAACGTTAGAAGGAAACGGAAAAGTTGTGTGTAAACTGTGTATTGTCAGATTGGCTTACAATAACTTTACTGGAGAGATGCGTAATCATATTCAATATAGGCATGTATGCGTTAGCTTGGAGGCTAGCCAAAGCCAGTAAATGTCAATCATGTCATACACTATGAACTCGCCGCTGCGGTCCGCGATCCTATCCGCACCGTCAATTCCTCTAAACGAAGACCCACTTCGATGGTGGTGATTTCCAGGCTCTTTTCGAAACTGTCTGCTTGCTTGTAGTTATCTCTGCGTGTAGTTATCTCTGCTTGCCTGTGACTTCAGTTCCTGCCGAGCACTTTTATTTTCAAGTGCAGAATCGCCTCCAGTCCCGTCTCTTGCCAGACCACATTAACATGTTAAATTCACTGAACAAATGCGCATGGTTTGAGTAAGTAAAACGAGGATTGTTTTGTTTTTAGACAATATAGACAACATGAAGTAGGCCTACATTTTTAAAAGCTGTTTTAATGCTATTCCTTAATAAACTTTCCTATTGTTTTTGACTTTGTTTTAAAGTGTTGGCTAACGTTATATGAAGATGAAGAATTCTGTCAGTCTATTGATTGATTTTGTTGAGTGTATGCTCTTTATTTTTCTCTGTTTAACGGCCGCCTAAAATTAAATGATGGTAATGCGAGGCAAGCATACGGCATAATCGTGACTTATTTTTAGCAGAATTCATTGAGGGATTTGACAGTGTAGGCTGTTATATAGACACACGCAGTTTTCTTCTTTTGCCACTTTTTGGGGGTTTCTAATTTTTGGACTAGTCGGATACAAAACTTGCGTTTAAACGACAGTCAAATTAGTCGTAGCACACAACCCTAACCAGTACCCAACGGTACCTTTTTTCGATACTTTACTCTGTGTAATAACAAAAACATTTATTTCAGTGAAAAAATAAGTCCAAAACTCTCAATTTCAACATTTTGAACAATAGGACCCTACAATTTTTTTTCTTCCAGAAATTCTTGTTTTATTTTTTCTGATAATCAAATGAAGGCATGAAACATTTATTTATTTTTAATCAAATGAAAATGAAACCCTTTTATTTTTTGGCAAACAAACAGAGGTTTACTGTTAAAATTAATACATGGTAGAAAAATTGTGTGAATATTCCTTTAAAAAATTTTTTTCTACAATTAAGTCGTTAATGTGGTTGTAATAATTATTTTTATCATTTAATTGTTTTATTTAAATTTGTCAGTGAATGGAATATATAAAGACGTACATTATACTGTACAAAAGTAATATATTTCTGTTACATGTTAAATCGCACTTTTATTTTGACAGGTTGACGTGAAATTTCTGTGTTTATACAGTATGATATGATGCTGGTCTTCTCAAATGAAATTCTCATGAAGTGACTTGTAAGTTCATGTGTTCATGTAGTGAGATTCCGAAAATCACGTGTGTTTCAGTATTTGTGTAGTAAACAAAACCTCCACCATTCAAACATACCGAGGCTAACGGAGCATGCAGGATTCATATTTAAACCGTCTTTTTGCGTTATAATATTCACATACACTAGTTCATATCGCAATTCGAATTAAGTGACAGACCTTCTTCTATTGTGTTGTGTTTTAAAGAGTTGCAGTGGTGACAACATGTCACAGGGTCTCTCTCTCTCTCTGTCTGTGTCTCTGTCACTCTCTGTCTCTATCTTGAATGCGCCCAAATGCGTTCTCAGGTACCGAATGATTTAATGTGAATCGATAGTACTGACACAATTTGGTCGGTACCCTTAAAAGTACAGAGTTCTGTACCCAACCCTAGGTACAGTACATGCCAAATTTTCTCAAGAAAAAAAAATCTCTCAACTAATGCTGTAAAATATAGAGAGTCAGTTGGTAGGTTACTACATTACTATTGAAGGTTAAAATGGACTGATTTGTAGGCTATACAACTGCTAAAATTACACTTAATGAAGTTTTTAATAATAAAGTTACAATTACATAATAATATTTCTGCTTCAAATTGTTTTTATTTGTTTTTTTAAATATAAACATTTAAATGGTGGCTGTCAAAAAACTTGATGGATTTATTCAAAAATAAATTAAACATTGAATAACAGTAAAAAATTATAATGAATCTTATATGGTGCATATATTTAGCAAAATGCCCCTTTCTACAATTTATTTTTATATCTGACTAATGAGTTTATGGTCACAGAATATGTTTTTCTGAGGTAAATGTGATGTTACGTGACATTGTTTACAAGCCATTATGACGACTTTGCTTGGCTGAAACACTAATTGAGCGATTACATGAGACAGGATACAGATTGTAAATGTCACGAATCAAGCCTCTGTGGCTCTCTCCAATCACCACCAGAGGGCACCCTCACCCGAGTACTAGCTCTCCACGTGCCTAGGACTGATTACCGCCGATATCACTGTCAAGTTACGCTATCCTTTGCCCTTGGTACCCGCCGCCCTGGAACAGCTCCGCTCTGCCAAATACTTCACTAAACTTGACCTGCGCAGTGCATACAACCTGATTCGAATTAGAGAGGGAGATGAATGAAAGACAGCCTTCTTGACTACATCTGGGCACTATGAATATCGGGTTATGCCCTTCGGGCTTGCCAACAGTCCTTCTGTGTTCCAGGCATTCATCAATGATGTCCTCCAGGACATGCTAAACCGATTCGTCATCGTCTATATGGATGATATACTGATATACTCCGACTCCCTTGAAACCCATGTTCAGCACGTCAGGGCAGTACTCCAGCGGCTCATCAAGCATCAACTGTACGCCAAGATACAGAAATGTGAGTTCCACCAGACTCAGATCTCGTTCCTGGGCTACGTCATCAGCCCTGACGACAGTAAGGTTCAGGCGGTGGTCAATTGGCCTAAACCCACGACAGTAAAGGAACTTCAGCGTTTCCTTGGATTTGCTAACTTCTATCAACGCTTCATCAGGAACTTCAGTGTGGTCGCGGCCCCTCTCACATCTCTACTTCAAGGAGGTAAATCATGTCTCAGCTGGACACATGCCAGTGAACAATCTTTCCAACAGTTAAAAGAGTCATTTACTTCAGCTCCTATCCTACATCATCCCAATCCGGACCTGGAATTCACAGTCGAGGTGGATGCTTCAAACACTGGAATCGGGGCAGTTCTTTCTCAGCGTCATGGTAATCCACCTAAACTTTTCCCATGTGCTTTCTACTCCCGCAAACTCAACCCCGCAGAGAGGAATTACGATGTGGGTGATCGAGAGTTATTGGCCATGAAGGCCGCCTTTGAGGAGTGGCGTCATTGGTTGGAGGGGGCAAAATTAACATTCCTCGTGCTAACAGATCATCGCAACCTCGAGTAAATCAGGTCCGCCAAACGACTCAACCCCAGACAAGCCAGATGGTCCTTGTTCTTTTCACGCTTTGATTTCACAGTAACTTATCGACCCCGGTTCCAAGAATGGCAAGGCGGACGCCCTATCCAGACAGTTCAACCATCCCACTTCAAACACGGTTGAACTCATTCTGCCTTCCACACTTGTTCTAGCACCTGTACAATGGGATATTATGACTGAGATTTCTGAGGCCCCCATCAATGATCCAACTCCAGCCGAATGCCCGCCTGACCGAACTTACGTGCCCGCCGCTCTACGTCTGATGGTCATGCGGTGGGTTCACAAACTCCCCAGCGCCGGTCATCCAGTTATCAATGCCACCATTCAACTCGTCACTAATCGATTCTGGTGGGCAACCCTCCAATCAGACGTAACCCGGTTCGTGCAGAATTGTGACTCTTGCAGCATCTCCAAGTCATCCCATCAGCGACCGCCAGGTCTCCTCCAACCTCCTTCCCATTCCCCAACGACCTTCGTCCCATATCGCCATCGACTTCGTAACCAACCTACCCGACTCCAATCACTTCACCACCATACTCACTGTTATCGACCGCTTCTCCAAGGCCCGCCGACTTATTCCCTTCACTAAATTACCCACAGCATTCGAGACGGCTGAAGCCCTAATACAACAGGTATTCAGGTTTTATGGCCTCCCAGAGGACATCGTCTCCGATTGGGGACCACAGTTTACATCACAAGTCTGGAGGGCTTTCTGTCAACAGCTAAACGTCAATGTCAGTCTCAGTTCCGGATACCATCCCGAATCCAATGGCCAGGTTGAGAGACTTAACCAAGAACTCACCCACTTCCTCCGCTCCTACTGTCACAACAACCAGAATGACTGGAGCCGGTATCTGATCTGGGCAGAGTATGCCCAGAACTCTCTCAGGAAGGCAGCAACCGAACTTACCCCCTTCCAATGCGTTCTAGGATTCCAACCTCCAATGTTCCCCTGGTCAGGTGAACCCTCAGAGCTTCCAGCGGTCAATGACTGGCTAAGACGGAGTGAGGAGACATGGAAAGCAGCCCACGTACATCTACAACTGGCAGTTCGGAGAGTGAAGGAAGAGGCTGATCGTCGCCGCAGAGCAGGACCAAGTTTTACCCCTGGTCAGTGGGTATGGCTCTCATCCAGAGACCTTCAGGTCCGCCGACCCTGCAAGAAACTCAACCCTAGGTACGTGGGGCCATTCAAAATCATTAGACAAATCACCCCAGTTTCATATCGTTTAGCACTACCTGCACTAGGGATGCGCGGTATACCGATACTTGAAAAATACCGGTATATATTATATTTCAAACGGTACGATATCATAATTTTGCTCAATTCGGTATTTCATACGCTGCTGTTGCAAAATGCACCTGTAGGTGGCAGTGCTTCCCAAATTGCTGCTTCCAAAATGTGACAACAGAACAACGCGATGGATCAAACAGATGAAACTCAGCGCACCCAAAATTAATAAATAAAGAGAACAGTAGAAGTGAAATATGGCATTACTTTGGATAAAAAACTGACGACAAAGGTGAAGGAACATACAAAAAAATAATGTTTTAATATAAAATATTAAAACATTATTTTCATTCTTAGGCCTCGTTCAGACTGTCAGCCCAAATCCGATTTTTGTGCAAATCCGATTGAAATCCGATCATATTCAATGCACATTCAGTAAAAACAAAAGAGCGCTTATGGACACACGAATTGGATATGAACAGTTGCAATATACTGTGTGGACAGTCAGTTATTCAAATCAGATTCCATCCGGATATGCACAAAATCGGATTTGGGCTGACAGTCTGAAGGAGGCTTTAGATTCTCTTAAAAGAGACATATTATGCCCCTTTTTACAATATGTAATATAAGTATCTGGTGTCCCCAGAATGTGTCTGTGAAATTTCAGCTCAAAATACCCCACAGATCATGTATTATATCATTTTGAAAATGCCTATTTTGAGTGGAGGCAGAAAAACTCAGATTTTCGTGCCTGTTTCTTTAAATCCAAATGAGCTGCTGCTCCATTTCAGCTCGTACCTGCTAAAAACTAGTGATGGGAAGTTCGGATCATTTTACTGACTAGGACCTTTGAATCTCGTTCAGCAAAATGAACAAATCTTTTTTCGAGTCATTTCGTTCATTTTAGCAAAATATAATTAAAATGTTGCGTGCTACTTCCCTAACACATCTACTACTTATGCAAACGTTGATCACACTATAAACAATACAAAACTATAATGGTATAAGAAACAGAAAAAAAAAAATTATTGTTTACATGGGTCTTCAGTCTATGATCAGCTCACCTCACTTCTTATCTGACAAGTCTTCGGGTTTGAGTCGTTCGTTCATCAGGTTACAACCCCATAAACTCAGACCGCATAGGTTACGCATATGGTGCTGTCACGTGATGAACGAACGACTCGAAAAACCTGAAGACTCGAAACAGGTGAACTAATTCAGTGCAGAACCTATAGGATGTTGCGCATGCGCGACTGAACGAATCACTCCCCGAGACGACTCGTTCTTCCCGAAGCTTGCAGAAAAATGCTTACTAAAACAAAGTTACTGGGTTAATCTTTTTCACGTTTCCTTGGTTGGTAGATGCACTGGGGACCTGATTATAGCACTTAAAACCTGATTTTCATTATATGTCACCTTTAAGCCTGATGACAATATCTATCAAAGTTTTGTCTGATTTTACAGTTCTCTTATCAGGTCAATAATTGTGCAAATGTTTTCCTCTGTAACTATGTGGAAACTCAGATGAATACTGTATTGATCACGGGGATGCTGTATGTGTGTTTTGGTCTTTCAAACCCAGGGCATTCTGGGTAGTGTTTACCGTTTGATAATGTAATGGACTTCGCTCTATTATACTTTACTTTGGTGTGAATTAGAGCTTAATGATTAACATGCATAAGAACTCACATTCAATGCTCAGTTTCACATGCAGAGATGTAGAGAAACAGATCATGTATGTATGTGTAGAGTGCAGAGGGAGGTAAAGAGAGATAGAGGGAGAGAGATATACATGGAGACGGAGGAAGGGATGTGTGGTATATTGTTGACTGTGATTAATGAGCTCTCGAGGGAGCGGTTTTAGTTTGGCTCCTTGGTGATGCCAAATGCTTTAGTTCAGTATCATCAGTTCTTCATTCGAAACAAACAGGAAACAAATCTAAAGCTTTTTCATGAAGTTCAGTTACAGCCTTATTTAGTCACCAAGGTGTTACAGTGTGTTAAACTGTGATACAATTACTGTAACAAACAAGTTTGGGGTCAGATTTTTTTATGTTTTTGAAAGAAGTCTCTTCTGATCACCTAGGCTCTGCATTTATTTAATAAAAATACAGTAAACTGTAATATTGTGAAATAATATTACAATTTAAAATAACTGTTGAATTTGAATATAAAGGTTAAAATGTAATTTATTCCTGTGATCAAAGCTGAATTTTCAGCATCATTACTCCAGTCTTAAGTGTGACATGATCCTTCAGAAATGATTCTAATATGATGATTTACTGCTGAAGAAACATTATTATTATTATCATATTGAAATCAGTTAACGTTAATGGAAACTGTGGTACATTTTTATCAGGATTATTTGATGAATAGAGAGTTCAAAAGAACAGTATTTATTTGAAAAAGAAATGTCATTTGCATTCTTGCTGAATAAAAGTTTTAATTTCTTTTAAAAAAAAAGCACTGACTTCATATTTTTGAACAGTGGTGTAAATAGTACATATTTCTGAACAGTATAAATATTAATAATCATTAATATTAATATCAGTTGCGTGTAGAGCTGACCTATTAGCGTCATAAATGTTTGAAATTGAACTATTGCCATCACATTGAACTATCAACTTCATAAACTGAGTTTTGTTTAGTTGTGTTAAGCTGGACTGTGTTTGGTTGTTTAAATAAGCTTTGAATTGTTCAACAAGAGTTGAGATAAGTTGAACTGTGGCATTTTGAGTTGATTTAGTAGTGCTTAAAAGATTGAAACAAGCACATGAAATTAATCTCTCTACATTGAACAAATATAAACTCATGTTAACTAGGGGTGGAACGGTTCTACTTACTCACGTCACGGTCATGGCCGTAGCCAGGCTTTGAAAATTAGTTGGGGGGGGTTGAATTGTGCTATAATAACATACAAATACAACTCAATATATACACTATAAACACTTTAAAAGAGACAGAAATGTAGATATTTGTGAAAGATGTTTTCTCTGTTTTTTTAAATCATACCCTATTTATTGCATCAAAATTGTTAATAGTGTACTATAGTTAGGGGTGGATATTTTTATCAGTTGTTTATTATTCATGCAACAATATATTACTGTTCAGGGCTCCAGACAAAAAAATCGAGTAAGGAGCCATTGGCTCCTATAAAAGAAAAACTTAGGCGCCAAATTATTTTTTTAGGTGCCACAGAATAAAAGTGGTTTATTTTATTATTATCATTTTATTTTTCCCCCCTATTTTAACATTTCAATCATTTTGTCATGCGTTTATGTCTTATCTTTTCTAGGCTTTATCAGCATTTTAATCCATCTTGTAGATGATCAGGTCGACCGGGGGACTAAGGTTCACTTAAAGTGTGAATTAAATGTCTTTTACAACTTGAAATATACAGTCACAAAGAATTGTTCATTACACAGAATCTGTACCAATATCATGGACCATAAGCATCACTTGGCAACTGAGTGCAGTGCATCCTATAAACGTTGTCACGTCTTTCACACATTCAGTCTGTTTTTCTTCATTAGTAAAATGCAATTTTATAGGAGGAGTTGAATCATGTACAACAGAACAAGTAAAAATATTAATATGCAACAGCGCATAAATATAGCAAAACGCTCCTCTTTATAGTTATTTTTCTAGCTGACTGATGAGTTTATGGACACTGAGTGGTTATTCTGAGGTAAATGTATTACAATGCAATGTTTACAAGCTTTATACATTTCCTCAGTTTGAAACACAATGAGCTTTTACATAAAACATTTCAGTAAGTTGTACTATAGGCTTTCTTATTGCCTACCTTTTGATCATGTTCATTTCATACTATAGTAGTAAATCGAAATATATAATGGGTTCACTTGCTGCTTTAACTGAGGTGCTAAAGAGATCGCGCCTGAGCATTAAGTGCGATACTCTCCGCTCGCGCGATCCGGACGCATACACGGACCGTGTGGACGCGGGGTACTGGTGTTTATATTACCCAAAGTGTGCGCTTGTGGCCCGCACATCATTTGAATTTCGTAGCATTTTAAAGCTGATACTTTATTAAAAAGTAAGACAGCACAAAGCTTTTTGCGATTACTGGATGGCAAGTGCGCTTCAAATAACAGGAAGTCCATGCATTAACAGAACACAGCATATAGACTAAGATCTCGATAAGAAGATCGACCGGACAAGTGTAAATGCATCTGGTTGTTGAAACCACATATGGTAATTTTACTCCTCCCATAATATTAAAATAATAGACGTGTGAGATCGTTTTATAGCCTATATGGCATGTTATAGTCAGATATGACAGCGCAATGCAACAAGCATCACCGCGGATGAGTAGCGGAGTATTTCTTCAGCAAGCGACGCGCAAACTGAATGAACCTGAAAGTAAGCCGCAGACGCTCAACACACAATCTTCTTCATTAAAAGTAGCGAGACTAGCCTATCTTTCCAGTGCTGATGCCGCGCTCTCTCTTGATATTGAAATTAGCTGATAATTAATAAAATTATCCATTGCTTTCATTGACGTGAACTCCGTATATATTTGCATATGAAGCGGGAATTGAAGAACGGATTTATATCCGTTTTGCGAAGACACATTTATGTGGCCAAGTGTAAATGGGGAAACGTTTTAACAAATCATATAGATATCCGATCAGAGAAAATGCATGAAGTGACCAGGTGTAAACAGGCCCTTTCAGGTCTCTCTCACTGCGTTCAGCAGACTGTGTGCGGCAGAGACGAGGACTGTTTGAAACTCTTTTCAGTAAAACTTTGATGCGCTTCGTCTTATGTTTAATACGTGAACATAACAAAAGATGTGAGCGCAAAACAATCGGGAAAAAAGTCCTTTCATGCAAATTATATATAGTCGCCAGTGGCGACCTCAGCAAAAACTTCACTCGCAAATTAATATTTTTGGTCGCAAATGCGACCATTTTAGTCGCAGTTTGGAGCCCTGCTGTTATAGTTTTTATTAATAACTATTGCTATATAGCTGATAACTTTGTCTAGTGCTCTTAAGAATTTATTTAGCATGATTTGTGAAAATATAACTACTATACTGAATGACATAGCATAGACTTCTTCATGGCTAGTGTTTGCGTATTTCATTTCATTATGTAACCTACTTGTTCTATAGATCTGTGTACTAGTGTTAAAAACTGTTTTTGACAGCGTTGATAATGTTTCTGACATATAATATCATGATATTTTTGCGTTTCCTTACCGAATGTCGTATCCTGTCAGCAATAACCTGTCCATGGGCTTTTTTGATTACTGTCAGTTTGAGTGCTGGCTATGCAGTGTTGCCAGATATTGCTATTAAAAACGAAAAATAAATAAAAAATAAACCAAAATTATTTCAAATCTTTTGCAAATAAGATAAGATAAATATATGGCTAACCCTAAACTACAACTTTCTACTTTATTAATTTTCTAAAGTGTCAAATTAAGTGGAAAAGACAAGTCTAAAATGGCTTATAATAGCTGGATCTGGCTACACCCACAACTCTCTCAAAGAGACTCGTTTACTTCGTCAGCATCTCACAACGATTATTTTCATACCACGAACGCTAAAATTCTTGCAAACTGTTTAAAAAAACTGAATTAGGCTATACATGTCATGCAGACATTCATATGAGGAGTTTAACAGCAAATTAGTCATTCAGAGAACAAATTTTATTTTTGAACATGAAACATTTACCGTGGTCCAGAACTCGGTGGCCTCATAGCTGGCTACAGGCCTGCTCACGGTTTGTTTGTATCATGGTTTTAGAGTCATGGTTTCGGTAGGTTCGGTATGTGCTATGTTTAGGGAAAAATACAAGCAACAGCACAAATAAATACAATACAGTAAAGATACAAATTTTTTGTACAATAGGTTTTTTAGGTAACATTAGTTTTTAGGTACATAAATTGAATAAAGTAATCAAATAAAATAGCATTGCATATTTTACTGTATGAATCTTTATTAAAGTTACAAAAGCTATTCAATCGAGCAGGGAGTGATTTCCTTGTTGTTTCTGTATTAATATTAATAAAGTGCAGTCACTATAAGCGAATGCATGGATCCAGTGCACTGATACTGTGCGTTCAGCTGCCTGTGTCTGCTATAAGATACTTACCAAGACAGGCATTTTGAAATTATTTTTGTGTGAATTTGTCCATTCAAACAATACTTCAGAGAGAGCTTAATATTTGTGCAGGTTTGCGTTCTTCGGATGAGCGCACACACAGATCTGCCCAAGCTCGCGTCTTCTGGCTCTTAAATGTTTAAACTGGCAAGGATTAAATGAGTTTAGTTTAAACACAGATATACATGTGCTGTTCAGGTCTCACCTGTGCATGCGCTCTATCAGCACCATGACTGGATAAATGACTGCTCATATTCCAGCATACTGCATTCGCATTGAACAAGAGTGAATGGTTTGTCCATGTTTTTTTTCTTTCTTTTTCTTTTCATCGCTGTTGTTGAAATTTACTGGGAAGCCAGAATGCGCCTCCATCAGCAGAAGCATACATTAGCCGAACCCTGTTTGTTTTACGTGTTATTTATAACAAACCATATTACAGATGCGTTGCCAGATTTAAGTTGAACCGCGGACCTAGCACGTGCCGAACCGTGTGTGAAGAACAGTACGGTTCAATTTTTTTTACAGAGAACAACCGTTCCACCCCTAATGCCAACTCAGCAGTAGCGAACAAGGAAAAATGGTTGTGAGCTTGCAGAATTAACTCAATGTGAATTATTTCACAGTATAACAGGTGACAATACATGTTTAATGCTCTTCACAGAGTATGAGCGCACAAACACAAGTGGTTTGAACATGATCATTATTGAAAAAAACATTTTATAAAACAGTACAAAGAATGCGTTTCTCATATGTTTGTTAAAATCACCTTCTCTATTTTTTTGTCCAACAACAACACTCTCTCTCTTGTCCTCTGCTCCCCCACTCTCGTTCCCGTCAGTCAATCTTGCAGTCGTTATCAGCACTGGCCTGGCAGATTTAACGCAGGAGGATGGAAACATCTGGATCTTATTTAGTAAAATCATCCCTCTCCGTTTCTCTCTGCCCTGTTGGCACACTCATAAAACTATCCAAGCAGAGACCCCAACCGCTGCACCTCCAAACATTACGTCAGCGCTGATTTTTCCCTGCAGAGCAGGAGTTTCATCACTCATTTTTTATAGAAAAAATACATTTTGTGATTTTTATGCTTAAAAGGTTAAGCACAGTTGAGATCACTCAAATGGCTTATGGCAAATGCTTTGACTCTTGGTTTATACCTTGTGTAAACATACACTGACAGGCTTATAAATAGATCAGTCTGAGTAAACTCGCATCCACAGAATCAAACCATTTCACAGCTGGATCAGGTGTCAAACCAGTTCATTGGTTGCAATGACAAGTTGTTTTGGGATATTTTGTGAGTCAGAATTGTGTTAGCTTTCTGTAAATGGTGCCGTCTATGTCAGGAAATCCACTGGGGCGGGATGTGAACCCTCTCTGGCTGTGGGAGGCTGATGGACCAGAGAGTTTTCCCAACACTAACACTGGAATTCTTCACATTCCGTCTTCGTTAGTGGCCTAATCTATCAAAGAGAGAGAGGTTTAGTGGGGGTCTCTACATACTCGACTACACCTCCACCTGACCTTGGGCTGATTCCCCTCATTCTCTCCATCCTTTGTTGCCTTGCCTTGCTTTCTTTGTGCAATTTGTATATTTGTACCTGTTGAAACTTGGACTTCAGTGATTGCATACATTCTTTAATTACATTTATGCATTTAGCAGGACTTTTTATACAAAGCAACTTGCAAAAGAGGAACAAAACTACTATTATGTATATTATATATTTGTTGTATTTAAATGTTTTACCCCAAAAGCATGCACATACCCTTTTTTACATTTATTATACAATGCATAAAGAGAAAGATTATGCAAAAGATTATGCAAGAAAAGGTGCTTTATTTGGCTTGAGTGTGCAGGGTCAGTCAGCCTCGGTGAGAGTGACCTATTGCAGGTGTTGCAATGGAGTGATTACAGCAATGGGTCATGTGGAGGAGATTTGGAGAGATTTGGTAAAGAGGTGGAGAAGGGGGGGCAGATGCATAGAGAGGTATGGATGGGAGGAGAGAGAAAAGCTATTTTCATGCACAATAAAAGAAAACTTTATTCGCAAGTGACCTTCCTTTTGGGGTTTTTACCATTTGTATTGTGTCTATAACCTCCAAGACATTTATGTTTCCATGGACCTAATCTGTGATCCCTAGTTTGACCACATGTCATCAATCTGGCTATTAAACAAGCAAACAAATGATTAGAAGTGTTGCAAGCAACTCGAAACTGTCTGCTTCTTTTGTTGGAGTCTGAATGAGAAATGTTGTGAAACTGTTATTTTATCACTGTAGAAACGGTGCGTAGGAACACGATACTCATCCTCCTCTCTCACTCTCTTCTTCTACCTTTCTCTGTCTCTCTCTCCCTCTATTTCCCTTGCAGGTCATGATATTAACAGCACTTTGGAGCCAACAAACATTGACACAAGTATCTTGGAGGAATACATCAGCAAAGAGGACGACAGCACTGACATGTACGAATCTGGAATCAGCTTGTACCACTCAGTACACCTAATTTCTTCTGGTTATGTTCTTATTTTGATTATAATAAATCATATTAGCTATCAGCTAGTGATTTTTTTTTTTCTTTTCTTTTCTAGTTGTTTCACAGAGGTCCACAGCATCCCGGGACCCCAGTATCCCTCGCCCCAGGCCGGGGCATCCGCTTCAGGGGGGGTAGGGTGTGGCGTGAGCCCTCCCATCCCGCTGCGCCAGGGCGCCATCCCGTCCCTGCCCCAGCCCTGCCAGAACTCCTACCAGCCTCCACCGCTACTGGGCCACCTCAGACACAACTACCCCTGCCTGGGGCAACAGCAGAGCCAAACACCCCAACACCAACAGCCACACGTCAAACCAGACCACCGTGGACAGTACGCACCGGGGTAAGAGAAAGAGACCGCCGAAAGAAGAAGCAAATATGGTGAAATATGTTTCTGAAAAAATGAAATATTTTTCTCTGCTATATATATATATATATATATATATATATATATAATATAAATTTTGACCACATGATCTAATGAGAAAACTCCTCTATTTTATGGTCTGGGGAGTTCGTATGAATTTATACAATGTTATTTGTATGGAAACATACAGATTTTTAGAAGAAAAAAAACATAAGCATGAAGGTCCACTCCTAAACCTAACTGTCATTGGCTCATAAGCAGATCATATGAAAACTTATAAATTCATAGAATAATTTTATATATATTATTTTACAACAAATTTGCATGAGGTTATTCCAAGTAATTAAAGCAAATAAAAACTACAAATATTTATTATTATTGTTATTCAATTATTTTATTTTAACATTTCAATTTAGATTAGAGTTAGATTAAAATAGTAATAATGATTTATTTATTTATTTATATAATTTTAATTCATCCTGCAGCCAGATAAGAAGTTTGCTGAAGGCTCTAAGAGAAAGAGGCCAGAAAAACATACAAATTCATATGTATTATACACCAATTCACGATAGCATAAAACAGTTATAAATTGTCATGGCCACAATAGCACATTTTCAACAAAATAAGAAACAGTACAGTATGTCAAATTTGTGTGGAATAGTTTCAAACAGATCATGAAAAAACAACTTTTTATGGCAATTTCTTATGAATTAGTACAATTTTATTCGTACATAAAGAGTGTGATTTTTAGAAAAAGTGCATGAATGTCCACCCTTAAATCTAACCATCAGTGGGGCATAAGTGGATCATATGAAAAGATACAAATTCATACAAATTAGCCACCAATTCACAATAACTTAAAATAGTTACAAATTGCCATGAACACAATAATGCAGTTTCATTGCAGTTTATGAATCATAGTATGTCAAATCTGAGTGACACCTCACGGGACTGGTCACGAAAGTAATGCGAAACATAACTATTTGTCGAGGTGGTAATTTTATATGAATTTGTACGATGTGATTTGTACGGTACTAAAACTTATGGTTTTTAAAAAAAAGTATGTCCGTCCCTAAACCTGTTTGTCAGTAGGCCATAAGCAGATTGTACGAAAATCTATGAATTCATATGAATTAGCCAATAATTTGCGATAATGTAAAATAGTTATGAATCACTATGAGCTTGTGTTGATACATTCCATATACGCAATAACGCAGTTTCATCACAATTTCAGAATCATAGTACATCAAATAGTAAGCCACACCCCTTTGATATGCCCCACCTCTTCATTCCATATGACCTCAGATAACCCTCTGCAGCTCAGATAAAGTCTGAGTAAGACAGACGGAGGAGTGAACTGGGAATAACACTGAGACACAACGGGTCAGACATGATAACCTGTGAGGAGTTTTGCAATCACTGTTTTATAATGTTGACCAAAAGGAAGCAGCAGGTATGCTTTTAGTGAGCTTTCTGATGGGTTTCTAACTAAAACATGAGTCTTGTTGAGGAGAGCTGTACTGTTACATCAAATCACATAGCAACACATTAAAACCCACTCAGAGTCCCTTGCAATTGCATAGCAACTACAAAACCCTGAAAGTCACTCCTTTTGTCATGTATTTAGTGTGTTTAATGTTATTGTTGTTGCAGAACGCTACCCGAGTCCCCTCCTGACTCCAGTTCAGAGCCATATTCACCCCAGCAAGCCAACGGTAAGTTCAGGCCACCCGAATGGTTTAATGAGAATCGAATTTCATAAATAATCAAGACTGCAAGTTATTTAAGGTTTAAAAAAGAGTTTCAGAATTTTAAATATATAGTCGATAAATGTGGACATAAAAAATTATTTACAGGCAGAGGTTGAAGAATACCTTATGATGCATAAATGTAGACATCAAATTTGAGTAAAATATTAAATGTAACTTAATATCTTCTTATTCATTTTCCACCTTAGATCCGCACATGCTCAGGACAATGACACCCGAGAACATGTGTCACATGACCAGTCCTCCACCTCTCCCCACACACTCCCACTATCCCAGCATGCACCGGGACATGTACCTTAAGCCAGAGCCCATGATTTCGCAGTATCCAATTGGTCCAGGCAGCGGCGGGGGCGGAGACATGCAACAGAGTCAGATGCTGCATCAACTCCTGCAACATCCACAAGGACCTGAGTAAGAGAGCGAGAATCAGAAGTACATTTTATTGCTCGTTTTATTAAGAGATTTAAGTAATGTGAATTTTTAATACATTATATATATATAATGTATTAAATAATATAATAGTAATTAAAACAACTAAAAACAGAAATTCCTTAGCAGTCATCATTCATTTGTAGTTTAGTTCAGTTTAGATTATTCATTATCACATTCAGCAGTACTATTACATCTCAAAAACCCCTAGTGGTTCACAAACGCCAAGTGAACAAATATTATTTATTTAAATTTACATCTTGATTTTTTTTTTTAGAGTTTTAGTTTAAATTAGAGTTAGATTATTTAAATATATTATTGAAATTATTATTTATGTACTTTTTGCTTCCCTTTTGGATGTTTGCTGAAGCCCTGTAGTGGGCCCCAGCCCCCTGTTATTTTATTTTATTTTATGTGGCATTTAGTGGTACTAATACAATCTAACAAAAACCATTTGGTTAATAACCTTTAGGTGAAGAAGTATTATTTCAATTTACATCTTGATTTATTTGTTTTTTAGCATTTTAATTTAGATAAGAGTTAGATTATTTCAATATATTAATAATAATTTTGTAATTTAAATATAAATTTAAACAAACCTAGTGGTTTGTTAACTTTGTTAAATATGAAAAACACTATTTCAATCTTGACTTTATGTGTTTTTTTATCATTTAATTTAAAGTATTAATAATAAATAATTCATTTAAATTGTATTAAGTTATCTTGCAGCCTCTTTGGAAGTTTGCTGAGGGCCCTTAGAGGGCCCCGGCCTCCTGGTTGAGAACCACTGCCGTAGAGGTAGAGATGGACCAGCAGTGTCAAAGATCAAAATTTTCCACATCAGTAAATGAATTCTCTGTGTTTCTCCAGTGGGATTCCCGTACATCCGGCAAAGAAGAGAAAACATTCGGACTCTCCCAACAGTACTCTCAACTCTCAGATCCTCACAGGCATCATCAAACAAGAGCCTGGTACACACACACACACACACACACACAGGTACCTGAACACAACTGCATTTTCAGCACTACATGACTATATGCATTTGTGCTTTCACAGGTTTGATGCAGGATGTGGAAAACTCATACCTGGATCCAAACTACCAGTGCATAAAATGGCAGCCGCACCAGCAGAACAAATGGACTACATTATACGACTCCAGTGGAAAAGAACTGTGGGTGCTGCTCTGGTCTTACACACCTCTGCATTTAGATTTACGACAGCAATGAGAAATGCATCGAGGGCGAGAGTGTGTGTTTGGGATTTAATGGGGTATAAGGACGTATCAGGCTGTACTAAAAGAGACAGAAGAGAGAGAGATAGATGGCAGAGGCCAAAGAATTCCTATGAGGTGAGCAGTGTGTAGGAGTGAGAGCAAGAGCAGAGATCTGGCTTACAAGAGAGAGGAATGAGGATGAACAGAGAGAATGATCAGGCAGAAATGTACCACAAAATAGTCCTCATGGGGATATTGATTGAATTAATAATTATTTATAAAATAATTCAAATTTATAATTAGGAACATCAATTGTGATGTATAGGAATAATTATTTATAAAAAATATATATATATATAAAATTTATAAAAAAAAATATAAAAATTAACATTTTAATTATCATAAAAACAGATATAGTTACAGTTATATACGATTATATACAATTACCATTTTTATAGTATAGAAAATCAATGACATCAATATTCATTACTAAACCTAAATATTAAATACTTTTCTCAAAACTTAAAACTTTCTAAAAAAAACAAAAAAAACCCACTACACTTTTGAATTACATTGATTGAATATAATCAAATACATTTATTTAATAATTACTTCTAAAAAATAAACCAAACAATTAATCATTATTAGTTCTAATAATTAACATATATTTTAAATATTATATAATTTAATATAACATTATAAAATACAATATATTTAAAGAAAAGATAACAAGAAATTGATTTTGAGATTTTTTTTTTTATATATATATAATTTATTTATGAAAATATATATATAATTTACTTTATTTAAGATATTTTCCCCTAAAGTCCTCTTATAATTAACAAAGACATTTAACATCCTCTCTTCCTCATGCCGTTTTCATGCTCTTTCTCTCTTTCTGCCTCTCCAGTCCCATGACTACATATAGGGTGGACGCAGATAAGGGTTTTAACTTCTCCTTGGCTGATGATGCATTTGTGTGTCAGAAGAAGAACCACTTCCAGGTGACCGTGTACATCGGGATGCCAGGAGATCCCAATTATGTCAAGACCAGCGATGGGCTACAGCCCATTGAATGCTTTTACCTGAAACTCAATGGGGTCAAGGTGAGCCAAACAACCAGAACACATGTCATACTACTACTGTCTTTTGTCTGTTCTAGCATGTTTTTATCTCTGTCTCTTCCAGTTGGAAGCAATGAATCAGTCCATTAATGTGGAACAGTCACAGTCTGACCGGAGCAAAAGACCCTTTAAACCAGTATTGTAAGTTTTACATCATATTTACTAATATTATGTGTTAAGAGTGGAGAGGATTTGAGTTGGCCTGTGACATAAATGTTAACTATATGTTTTATAGAGTGACATTGCCGCCAGAGCAGGTGACCAAAGTAACGGTGGGTCGTCTCCACTTCAGCGAGACCACAGCCAATAACATGAGAAAGAAAGGCAAACCGAACCCTGACCAGAGGTACAAAATATAACCATGACAAAGTAAACTTGACCAGGCTTACTAACCCCTTCTATTGTCTTTTGACAACATCTGTGAAACTCTCAGGCCATCCAAGATGTAGATGAGTTTGTTTCTTCATCAGATTTGGAGAAATGTAGCATTCTATCACTTGTTCGGCAATGGATCCTCTGCAGTGAATGGGTGCCGTCAGAATGAGAGTCCAAACAGCTGATAAAAACATAATCCACAAGAAATCCACACCACTCCAGTCCATCAGCTTGTAACAGCTAACAGCTTGTAAAGAGAAAAGCTGTGTGTTTGTAAGAAAATACGAGTCCTATATCCATAGTATTGCTGTTTCCAGTGAAAAAGTCGTCTCATCTTAATCAGGAGAGAAATATGCAAGCACCGTTTACAAGCAAAAACAGTCCCAAATTGTCCAAAACAAACACTATGTTAAAAAGATAAGGACTTTTCCACTGGAGGAAATGTTATTATGGATTATGCAGCTTTTCACTTCACAAGATGTTAATTGATGGACTGGAGTGGTGTGGATTATTGTGATGTTTTTATCAGCTGTTTGGACTCTCATTCTGACGGCACCCATTCACTGCAGAGGATCCATTGGCAAGTGATGCAATGTTACATTTCTCCAAATATTGCCAATACTGTCCACAGATATTACATAATATCAAAATAACAGAATATTCCTCTAAAACTCTTAGGATTGTTCTTCAAAAACACTTGCGTTTGTATTTTGTGTAGGTACTTCATGCTGGTAGTAGCTCTTCAGGCTCACTGTCACAGTCAGAGCTTCACGGTGGCGGCTCACGTCTCCGAGAGGATCATCGTCAGGGTAACCGCTGTCAGTCTGGTCGAGTCTGACCGACCTCCTCCAACCTGTTTTGTGTCAATGATCCACCTCTGACCAATCACTATTACTGTTACAGTCTAATGATTATGCTGCTGAATTTGTTTGCATTTACTTTTGACTTCTTTCAATAGGATTAGATTTTGTAATGCCATTTTTTGACTTTTTAGTCTTATTGAGAAATAAAAACTCTGAAGAAATCATAAAACTTAATTATATCAAAAATATTTATTTTAAGTTTTATGTATAAATTTATTTAAAAGTCAACTGAATTTGCAGTAACACCTTCCCTTCCCAGCCAATTACTTAAGTTATTGTAATATTACTTAGTTCTTTTGTTTTCTTTCTTTCTTTCTTTCTCTGTCTCGCAGGCATCTAACCCAGGTCAATTTGAGAGTGACAGTGAAGTGTTGTGGCAGAGAGGGCAGATGCCGGACTCTGTGTACCATCACGGCCGGGTCGGCATCAATACGGACCGGCCGGATGAGGCTCTGGTTGTACACGGCAATGTGAAGATCATGGGTTCCCTTGTGCATCCTTCCGATATTAGAGCCAAGGAGAATGTGAAGGAGGTAAATTTTTATATCTCTCCTTACACATGCAAAAGGTATTACATTTTTTAACTTACCTTTTTGCCAATTAGGTTTAGATTTAGATTTAGTCATTTAGCAGACGTTTTTATCCAAAGCGACTTACAAATGAGGACAATGGAAACAATCAAAATCAACAAAAGAGCAATGAAATGCAAGTGCTATGACAAGTCTCAGTTTGCCTAACGCAGTACATGTAGCAAGGTTTTTTATTTTTTTTATTATATAATAAATAAAAAGAAAACAGATAGAATAGAAAAAGAATAGTGCAAGGTAGTGTTAGAGGCCTTTTTTTTGCTTTTTGTTAATTGTATAATAAATAAAAAGAAAATAAATAGAATAAAAAAAGAATAGAGAAGCTAGTGTTAGTTTTTTTTTTGTTTTTTTTTAAAGAAAACGAGCAGTTAGTAAATTAATAGACTGCAAGTCTAAAAGGGGCAAGTTTTTTTCTTTCTTTTTAAGAACATTTACCAACCATGCAAACATTTTTTAATAGTCCTGAACTGTTTCCATGTTAATAGAATAATTTAACTGTTTGTATTTGCAAACAGTCCACAAATATATTTCATACCTTCTTTCTCTTTCTTCAGGTGGACACCACTGATAACCTGAGGAGGATTTCCCAAATGAGGCTGGTGCATTATCAGTATAAGCCTGAGTTTGCAGCCACAGTGGGCATTGATGCCACTTCTGAGACCGGTACTGTCTCCACAGATCAATCCCAGTATAAATTCCCAACTGGGGTCATATTTCTCCCCCAAATTTAAAAAAAAATATATATTTTGCATTAAGAAAATGGAGCAGATTTATGGGGCTATGAAAATCATCAACTATTGTAATTTTGTCTGGACGGTAATAAGAATTTGTGTTGGTGAAAATATGTTTAACTGTCATGAAAATAATATTATAATGCAAAAAAAAAAAACTTATGTTACTAATACGCATGCTAAATTAGTGTTATTTTAATACTATTTATGTATATTTATGACTATTTTTAATTAGATTTTTATATTTTCAGTTTTAATTTTAATTTCAGTTTATTTTTTTAGTTTAAGTTATTTTATTAGTTTGTTAATATTTCTATTTGGTTTTAATTTATTTTAGTTTTAGTAATTTTAGTACCTAAACTTTATTTCAGTTTGATGCTAAGACGACATTTCTAATTTATTTATTTTTTCATCTAATATTCATATTTTAGTATATGCCAGCATTTTGTCAATTATCAAAAATATTTTCTATAGTTTCAGTTATTTAGTTTAGCAATAACAACGCTGCGCAAAAATAATTCCTTATTTTCTCCTTTTGATTATGAGTGTGACCCGGACATTTCTTTGTGAGATTTATTCATAAAGGATTACTCCGTTACAATCACTATGTAGTAGGTAGGACTGTATAACTAGTGCTTAACAGAAACTTAGCGTGTCCAGTTAACAGGTTGTGTGTGTGTTGTCAGGGGTGATCGCTCAGGAGGTCCAGCAGATTCTGCCGGAGGCTGTGAAGGAGGGAGGAGACATGGTGTGTGCTAACGGAGAGACCATCCCTAACCTACTGCTGGTCAATAAAGTATGAGCACACAAACACATTCTTACAGATGCCCGCACAGTCTCCCTGCCTCTCTCTCATGTGTGTGTTTTATTCTGCAGGAGCGGATCTTTATGGAGAATGTAGGAGCGGTGAAGGAACTCTGCAAACTCACTGATAATCTGGAGACTCGCATTGACGAGCTTGAACGCTGGAGCCGAAAACTCGCCAAACTGCGCCGGCTAGACAGCATGAAGAGCTCCGTCAGCGGAGGCACAGTCAGGTGTGTGTTTATGAAGCTGTGCACTCACACATGCATCTGTTTGAGTAAATTCAAAGTGAGGAAGTGTGAAGAAACATGGTCTTTTTTCTAGTCAATCAGGAAGCTACTTTAGCAGAACAGGAAGTGGCCCACTCAAGAAAAAAACAGCTAAGCCAGGAAGCAAGGTAAGATTTAAAACAGTCTTCCTCTTCAAAAAAAACACATATTAAAAACAATAATGGAATAGAATGAGATGTGATGTTACAATCTCATTACAGGTAAGAAAAACTAAATAAAAACTGTTTTTCAAGAAACTAGTTCTCACTCAGAATTATACTTGAATAAATAATATTATGTATATTGTGTTATTAGTCTACTAATGTGATGCAAAATAATCATATTTGATGGGACAGAATCCTAATGGAATGGAGTAGAATCATATTGTATGTGATAGATTCATATAGTATGGAATAGACTCATATGGAATGGAATAGAATCATATGGAATGGAGTAAAATCATGTTTAATGGGATAGAATCATATGGATTGGAATCTTATAGGATGGGATAGAATCATGTGTAATGGAATGGAATAGAATCAGATGGAATGGGATAGATTAATATAACAGGATAGGATACAAACATTAAGAATGGGATTGCACAGAATCAGTGGTATACGATGAGATGGAATGTAATGGAATAGAATAATTTGGACTGGGATGAGATGATTGTTGAGACTGTTCTTGTGTTTGCAGCGGTCCGTCCCGGAGCAGGGCTGCCTGAGTCACAGATTCATGCAGGGCACCATCCTGGCGCTGGTCATCGTTATGGCCTTCAGGTAAGGGAGGAATCATTCACCCCCAAACATTAGAATTAATATTTTGAGTGTCTGTTTCATGCTCATTATCATCTCGTTCTGTAGTGTCATCTCCATGTCCATCCTCTATGTGCTCAATCTTCAACACCATGGAAGCATAAATGATGTTGAGGGGTATGTACGTGTTCACACACACACACACACACACACATCTATTCACATGTACACGACATCACCACGTCATACTTGGAGGTCTTTCTCTTTATTTCTGTATGCTCTGGTTTGATCTCCTCCTGCTCATTTCTCTCAGTGTTGTTTGTAGCTCTGAATCCCGCTGCGTTCTCTTCGTCTCTTGGATGCCCTTCCTCACTGCAACCGTCACATTCTGTCCATCCTTCTGTCTGTGGTATGCTGTCCACTTCCTTTCTCTCTGTTTCTCTATCACTTCTTCTTCCCATCCATGACCAAAAGTTTTCCAGCCCTACGTTTCCCAAGAAGACCTCTTAAGGAAAATTGCATTACTCAGAGGTTTTTGAGAAGAAGGCTCTCATGTTCACCAAAACTGCATTTGTTTGATCAAACTGCAGTAAAATCAGTAATATTGTAAAATAATATTACAATTCAAAATAACAGTTGAATACTTGAATATATTTTAAAATGTAATTTATTCTGAATCTTCAATAAGAAATCTGAATTTTCAGCATCCAGTCTTCAGTGTCACATGATCCTTCAGAAATCATTCTAATATGCTGATTTGCTGCTGAAGGCACATGTATTATTATTATCTATGCTAACAACAGTATTTTGTGGAAACCATGATAATTTGTATAAAAATTCCATAAAAATGTATGGGTTCATATTGAGATCTCTGTCTTTTGATTCAAACTGGTATCTTGGCAAATCTAATCAAAGTTTGAGCCATTTATTCTCAGCTTAATCTCATTCTGCGAGAAACAGCTGAAATATTAAAGAGACCTCATGTGACCTCTCTCTCTGTCTCAGCAGGTCTCGTTCTGCTCTGGGTTCGGCTCGTCAGGCTTCTTTCTCCTCTGCCAGAGTGACCACATCCACTCTCTCCCCAGGTTCCAGAAAACACACTCATGCTCACAATACAGCTGCTGTGTTTTCTAATACACATATGTGGATTATTACTTTCATAGAAATTGATTATCTGTTTACAGATTCCAACTCCCCATCATTGTCCAATCACCCGCCCTGCTGCCCTCCAACACCTGCCACAACCAACCAATCAGTCACTATCAGTCTGTTGGCAGGCAACAACCAATCCACTCCAGGTATGACAACAATCACCAGACAAATGAGAAATTTTGACAACCATCAGAGCAGTTACAAACAAATGACTTGTTAACACTTTACTTGAAGTTTTTATATGTTATGTAGGCCTACTTTTAATGCATTAATTATGCCTTGTTATGCACATTATAATGCACTGTATGATGATCTCATGAATAATTATCATAGATTATAATACTTATCTATTAATTCTTACACCTTTGGAAAGTATAATCCATTAAACAAATAACAAACAAACAACTTCTGATGTGACAAAGAATCTGCAGATACTGTAATGCTTTTTAACTTTAGTTACAATTATTTATGAAAAGATATAATGCATTATAACGTACATTATGAATACCTTATAATGCATTATACATAAAGGCTTTTAGTAAAGTGACCAGTGATGGTTTATGCAAGAAATTAAAATGTATCTACTTTCTTATTACATGCCTTACTCTACGTTTTTTTGTTTGGTTAAAAAAAACAGTGTTTCACTCAGAAAAATGCATCACATTATGGAAGTAAAATGGTTGAATTAATGAATCAGTTTGATGAATGAACGAATTAATGAATCAGTGAATTGACACATCATTCATACAGTGGGGCAAATAAGTATTCGATACACTGCCAATTTTTCAAGTTTTCCCACTTACAAAGAATGGAGAGATCTGTAATTTTCATCATAGGTACACCTCAACTGTGAGAGACAGAATATAAAAAAAAATCCAGAAAATCACATTGTATGATTTCTGAATAATTTATGTCCACTTTATTGCATGAAATAAGTATTTGATACAATAGAAAAATAGAACTTAATATTTGGTACAGAAACCTTTGTTTACTGTTACACTGTATCAAATACTTATTTGCCCCACTATATCTTCTCAAAACTCTTCTATGCTGCTCCTTTTGTTCAAAGGACTCATTCAAACCTTCTTTTCATATACAGTATAATCTCTCTCCCACTATATCTCTCGCTCGCTCTCTCTCAGACTCCAGCACTGGTGTTCCCACCCAGGCCACTATTAACAAGAAGGCAAAGTCTCGGCCGCTGGACAAAGACAGCCGGAACAAGAACCGTCTGAGTCACACGTCAGCTCCTCTGTTCCTCAGTAAAGGCAAACGGCCGCCTCAGCCTCCAGAGCTAAGCGGAGCAACCAAACGCTTGCCTGGTGGACAACAGCCACCGTCCCGGAGACAGCGCAGTATCAACACACAGGGTACAGACACACACACACTTATATATAAATGTAAATATATATACAATGTAAATTTATGATAACACTTTAGTTAAGGGACTAATTCTCACTGTTAACTAGTTGCTTATTAGTAGGGCTGGGTATCGATTCAGATTTCGATTCGCTAGTTTTAATACAAAAGCTATTGATATTTCTAAAAAATGAACATTAAACATCAGTTTGCAAATGATGAATTAATAAAAAGAAATTAAGAACCACAGGCCTGTATTTTAAACCTATTCTTTTTTTGTATAGGGTCCTTTCTTAAATGAAATGACTCAGAGCAGCTGGAGATGATATTATGTGTTAATATCATCATATAGTGAGATGGCAGAAGATGTGCGTTTACTATGTGCGTTGACATCTAGTAGAGAAGACTAATGATAAGATTCACATTACACTATTTTCGGAATAGAAGAGTGGTGTTTTGACCCGCTGCCTTACAGTCACCCAGCTGCCCTGCTGCACGGGCTCAACCGGAACCGAACAATGTACAGGACTCCCTGAGCTAGTTGCATCCAAAGCAGTATCTACAGCCCTCACATTCTTACTATCCTCATCTAAAGTTTGGATGCGTGTCTCTAATTCTGAAACCTTCTCTGTCAGCCTAACTATTTCCCTGCATTTATCACATGTGAATCCCTCATCGCCGACAGAGAGAGATAAACTGTACATGTGACATGAAGTGCAAACAACAATAGCAGGAGAAGCCATTACTCACCGTAACTGATGAATGATAACAACTTAACTTACCACTTACCACTGTTGTTTGATGAACTCGTGAAAAACGGAGTGAGAGAGAAATGAAAACAATAATAGGCACGAATAGAAACGCGAGTAACAAGCTAACCAGCTGATGCGTTGCACTCGCGGTTTTAAAAATCGAACAATCAAATTAGTTAGATTAGTTTGATAGATAATACCAGAAATATGGTGGGAATTAAGTTATATATTATCACTTTAAACAACAGAGAGTGAACGTAAGGTGAAGATTCAATAAAAAAGCGGAGCTACAAACGCAAACCTCTCAGCAGCACAACAGACAAGAACAGAGTAAATACATGTAGTCAAAACTATTGTTAAGGTAGCTTTTAAAATAATTTTACTCTTAAAACTCAACATTATATTTCATTGTGTTTACATTTTGAAAATATAATTTTATGTTTTAAAGTATGTTAAATTTTTATATTTAATAACATTTGTAAATTCTGCCTTTGAAAACAGTCAGTATATGTATTTGCTTTTTAATATCTTAAAAGGGTGATTTTTATTTTTTTTCCCATGAGAGTAGCAGTTAAAATCTAGTTAGTTATATTTATCAACATAACAATGCATCATAATAATAAATAGCTATTTTTACCTGTATATACTTTCAGAATCAGGATCAGAATGCGCTTTATTCGCCAAGTATGCGCAAACACACAAGGAATTTGTTGTGATATCCAGTAGCTTTGGGTTTCTACATACATATAACACAAGAGGATAAAATATTTTTACTAAAATATTTTAATATATATAACATGCCTCACATAGATATGGCATAAATATGTTTAAGTGAAATGAAAAAAACTCACTGAATCATTTATCATTTGATTCATTGAAATTCAATTTACCAACTCTAATACTAGTAAGTATTGTGAATATCATCTTGACCTGAAAGGGACTAATGGAAAACTGATAAAAACCTCAAAATATTCTTTAATATTATATATTGTTTTATACACAGATGGACATCTGCCAGCGTGTCTGAGCAAACTTCACATCCTCGAGATAGATCAGGAGATCAGAACTCTCGATTGTTCCTCATCTGAGGCCTGCAGGTGTGTGTGTTCAGATATATTATCCTCAGATATATATATATATATATATATATATATATATATATATATATATATATATATATATATATATATATATATATATATCTCACAAAATGGCCAGTTATCTATCAGCACTGAAGTTTTCAGGCTTCTGAGCTGATGTGTTTTATTTGTTTGCAGATTTAGTGTGTTTCTAAATGGAGACAGAAACTCATCTATGCCTTACATTACTCTGCACATGATGTGAGTATAAACACACTTTTACTCCAGTAATATTGAGAGATTTGCTTTGTAAGAAATTACTCCTCACTGATAAGATGTTTTTATGTTTTTAAAAGGAATAGATCACTCAAAAAAACTAAAACTAAAAAAAAGCTGAAAATGTACTTACCCTTCAGGTCACTCTTCATCAGAGATGTAGTATTACATCACTTGCTCACCAATGGATGTTGGAGTCCAAACAGCTGATAAAAACATCACAATAATCCACAAGACTCCAGTCTATGAGTTAATATCTTGTGATATGAAAAGCTGCATGTTTGTAAGAAACAATACATCAAGACGTTTTTAATTTTACACAGTTACTACTAGCCAAAATATAATGACACTTTTTCCTCGCCTCCACTTCCACATTCTGACGGCACCCATTCACTGCAGAGGATCCATTGGTGAGCAAGTGGTGCTAAATTTCTCCAAACTTGTTCTGATAAGGAAACAAACTCATCTACATCTAAGATGATTTAGGGTGAGCACATTTTCATAACATTTTCAGGTTTGGATAAACTATTCCTTTAAAGTGTTTTGCAGTGTGTCATATTTCGTATCGTGTCGTATTTTATCAATGGATGTACTCAGACACATCCACCGATGACTGGGATAATCCCGAATGTCCTCTGAATTTAGAATCAACCTTGATACACTTCTGACTCATCCAGATCTCTTGTTCTCCTTTAAGCTCCTCTGAGGAGGTGTGGGTGTGGCAGTGTGGAGCCACCAGGGGGCGACTCTGTCCAAATCATCCAGAAGCTTCTTTATCACTAGAGCGGAGCAATTATACAGCGGTGAGATTATTGGCCCCAGTATATATGGTGTTGCTGCTGCAGTAACTGAGAATGTCACTCTATAAATATGCTTCGGTTGTCACATGCAAACCTCTTTTCTAACAGGGGACCAGCCACCTGTGGTCACTTCCTGTTATGCCTTTTCAAGAGGTCACCTACAATTTCCGAGTATCACATTCAGTGAGTGAACTTCACATACGTATGGTTCATCTCTTGCTCTTTCAGTGTGTCTGAATACTTTTGAACTGCTTGATTCACATGAACTGTGCAAAGGAATCAGTTCACAAAAATGAATCAGACTTCCCAGTTCTGAAATGATCTGTCATGCATTTTTATTGTGCATGGTTAAGACTCTGTTTCAGTGTGATGGGTAAGTTAACCATTTAACCTTTTTGTTTACAGAGTCATACAGGATGTAGCAGTGAAGACGACGTCGTGTCCTCTCGATGCTCTGAGTACAGTTTCCTCATTCAAACCACATGCTAAGCAGTGTCAAGGTTCATGCTATTCAGCTTCGACTTCTGTGTCCACACGCATCGCTGCCCCATATTCAAAGACTGTTTTATCTGGGCGAGCTGATAAAAACACTGTGTTTGTTCTGCGCGTATTTGTCCAAAGCGAAAAGAAAAATGAGCATTAAAAAAAAAAAAAAAAAATTCAGAGATCACGAAGTATACTTCGTTTTTGTACGCGAACGCTAGCGTATGTGTACAGTCGAACGCATAGCCTTTCGAAGTATACTCCATTTGAAGTTGTGCGCGAATGCGGGGGGTTGACACATGCACTCTAGAAAGCTTCATCCATGTTCAGTGTCTGCCCGTTAAGTCATGACTGATAACAAATATTTTTGAACTATTTATACCAAAGCTGAGCTGTCTCATACCCTCTCGCTCACAAGCGCTCATCAATGTGAGCGTCTGTTATTGCAGTCTCCGCTATTTTGTTGTCATTGTCCGTCTCTTTAGTTTCGTTTTGTACTGTGAAACAACGGCCCGGGACAGTGTTGCCACCATGTGGAAAAACTGATTACTGCAAAGTAACTTCAGTGCGCATGTGTGACCTGAGTTTCCAAAGTACCTGTGGTTACAAAAATCGGGAGGTGTCACTCTCACTGTACGCTGTCCCTCGCGTACGCGTAAAAAGTGAAGTATACTTTGGGCTTTAGCCTTAACCTTGATTATATATTACTACTTGTATACAGTCTTGCACACACACACACACATTTACTTATTAAAATGCCTTTTGATTTGCCAAGATATAATATAAACAGATACCAGTGAGGAACTGTTGGGTGGAGCTCATGTTCTGTAGTCTTTTCTCTAGCCTAGTCTTAATGTAAAATTGACTGTTACAAGAAATCAAAAAGGACCTTATTTACTTTCTTAAAACACATTTTTGTGCACGATTCATCAATTATTCCACAGGAATCAGTGCACATTATTTGCATTTCCTTTAAATGTCGTTAAACTAGTTTGTTGACATGTCAACAGTTTAATGACTTTTAAAACAATATTTCATCCAAAAATGAAAATTTGCTGAAAATGTACACACTCTCAGGCCATTCAAGATGTAGATGAGTTTGTTTCTTCATCAGATTTGGAGAAATGTATAGCATTCTATCACTTGCTCAGCAATGGATCCTCTGCAGTGAATGGGTGCCGTCAGAATGAGAGTCCAAACAGCTGATAAAAACATCACAAGTAATCCACACCACTCCAGTCCATCAGTTAATGGCTTATGAAGTGAAAAGCTGTGTTTGTCAGAAACAAATCCATCATAAAGGCATTTTTAACTTCATACCGTTGCTTCTGGCCAAAATAGTCCATAATAACACATAATTACCTTTGTTTACATTATTAATGTAATTAATTAAATTATAATGTAATTTACACATAAATTCCAGTGAAAAAGTCATCTAGTCTGACTCAGGAGAGAAATGTGCATGAATCAAACACCATTTACAAGCAAAAACAGTCCATAACGGCTCTAAACAAATATATTGATGGATTTTGATGTGAGAGAACAACAGAGCAGGAAGCGTGAATTATGAATTATGGACTCATATTTTGGTCAGAAGTAACGATTTAAAGTTGAAATGTCTTGATGGATTTGTTTCTTACAAACATGCAGCCTTTGGCTTCAAATAGTGGTGTGGATTACTTGTGGTATTTTTATCAGCTGTTTGGACTCTCATTCTGATGGTTAGTGTTATAAATTTGTCCAAATCTGCTTCTTGCTTAGCTAGGAGCATTCTTCCGCATTCTTATGTCAGTTTTAAACAGTGGCCTTTATAATAGACTATCTGTATTTAGTTTTTTTTCTTGACCACTGACTATTTATACACTGGAAATGGCTTTAACTGCACCAGCTCATTATTAATGATTATGCAAATCGGGTTGTTTACCTCATGTTTTGTTAAGCTTCCCATAACTGCTGTCAAACACTATGGAGGATTTTAGCAATAATAAACGTTTCTGCTGTCGCGTCCACTGGAGAGATACAGTTAAGATACAGGTATACAGGTGTTGAAAGTATGAATAGTTACTGAGGTAAAGATATCAGCTCATCTCAAGAAAGAAAGAAACGAGGAACCATAAATAAAAGCACTGGATTTCTTTAAAAAAAGATGTGGAACCAACAGCAATCACAAACGCTGTGGCAAAAACACTGGATCATTTTAAACACTTCATATTGAGTTTTACTACATTACTTTTGTCACTTATTTCTTTCCCTTTCCTTCTTTTTTAATGCATTGTTCTAACTTTTGTATGCTGCTATATGCATACTATACTTTATATTATCCATAACCAATGATTGTGTTCAAAATAAATCTTTAGAGCAGTATATATGCAGTATATTCTTTTTTTTTTTTTTTTTTTTGCAGTATATTCTTGTACAGTTTCATCTGAACATTATTTGTCTAAACATCACTTTTGATCAGAGAATTTGTCAGACAATGTCCCAAATTTCCAGTGTTACTAAATAAAACTCATTCTAATTTAATTGTCTTTAAGATGCCCCCTCCCCCTTTTTTATTTAGTTTTTTTCGAGAAGAAAAATGAGCAGATTTATTGTCTTTCATGTAATCCAGCACTATGTAAATTTCAACACCATGGAGTCTTTTTGTCTCTGTTTGCTTCTTATCCTTGTCCACGTAACATTTTGATGTTCTAGATATTGTTTGAATATTTTAAAGTATTAAGGAAAGCCATAATGTAGTCTTTGTAAGGCTGGGTGATTCTGGTCAAATCATGAAGAGAACCAAGAAAGTGTTGACTGAAATGTTGTGCACTAAAATTACAATTTCCATAATGCCATACTAATCCATGATACTGCTTCTGAGTATAAAAAACATCTGGGATGAAATCTAATATATGGTTATTTTTTAAAAATCATTGGGAATATCACATATTCTGTCCTGAATAAACCAGCCTCTTGTGGGAGCACTTCCAGACTATGCACTGTAAATATGTTTTTCTAATGTTTCGGTGACATCTAAAACTGTTTAAATACTCTGTAATATATAAAATGTCTTTTAAATGTTCTTGTGAGAATTCTGTTTGGTTTTTATTATGTTATAACTCATATCTTTCATTATGTACAACACAATCTTTTATTTCTGTTCTTTTTACTCGTCATTAAATTCGTTTTTATAATATAATTTTACTACATTTTTGATTTGTTAGTTATCTGTCGATCATAATTGATTAAAAACAATGCATTTTTTATTTGTAACATTTTCAAACTTGTTTTAAGTGGGGTGAAACACCATTCCCTGTTTATCAATGGGTATAAAATTACAGAAAACTGATTATACCACCAAAGGACAAAAAAAAAAAACTGTCTTATGTTTACCTTTATGGCTTAAAGCGCGGTATGAACTAAAATATTAAAAACTGTTGATTCACTGTTGTGTTTGGTCTCATTTTCATTGCTTTTTCTGAGCTTTCTGAAAGCCTCTGTTGTATATTGATACATAATCGTTATTTTTAGTTCGTCTGCATAATTTGTCTCACTTTTTTGACATGTGTACTGATGTCATATTAAAAATGCATGATGCATAAATTAAATAAATATTTTTCTGGATACTAAATTTTAATTCTTCCTTGTGTGACAGTCAATGAAAATACAAATTTCTCAGAAAACTATGGAGCGTGATAATGCTGCTTAGGAGTTAATCGCCATTAAACAAGAAGAAGAAGAACTATGGAGCGTTGGGGCTTTTATTTTGTATTGTACTGTCAGTCACTCCTCTTCCGGTCACTAGTTCACGTACGTGGCTGACTGTTCTTGCTCTTCTTCCGGTCGGACAGATTCTGCCTTTAACTGTCACACGATGGTAAATTAGCATGATTTTACAGCATATATTGTGTTTCTTAAATGTCAGAGAGTCTGAAACGGTCAATAACGCGTCTAGTATTTTCTTTAATCGCTCGTCTTGTTAAATTGAAGCGGTTGGTAACTGTTAGCTTTAGCTGTTAGCAACAGTCAGGAGTCTGTGAACTGCTGAAGCTTTTTTTGCACTATAGGCACAGATAATGGCGTTATCCAAAGTATAATATGCATATTTAGTAATAAATGTCTATGTATAAGCTTCATGTGAACTTGTAATAATGTTATACATCTAGGTTGCAGTAATTGTCAGGTTTCATATTTGTGACCCTGGACCACAAAACCAGTCATAAGGGTCCATTTTTGTTTAAATCGATAACTATAACCTGAATAAATAATCTTTTGATGTATGGTTTGGACAATATTTGGCTGAGATGCAACTATTTGAAAATCTGGAATCTGAGGGTGCAAAAAAATCTAAATATTGAGAAAATCACCTTTAAAGTTGTCCTTAGCAATACATATTACTAATCAAAAATTACGTTTTGATATATTTACAGTAGGAAATTTACTAAATATCTTCATGGAACGTACACTTTACTTAATATCCTAATGATTATTAAAAAAAAAATCTATAATTTTGACCCATACAATGCATTGTTGGCTATTGCTACAAATATACCCCAGTGACTTAAGACTGGTTTTGTGCTCCAGGGTCACATTTGTGTTTTATATATCTATTAGCTATTTTGTTAAAGTTTAATCCATGTTTCTGTTCAGAATTCTTCTGTTTAAAAATGATGTCTTTTTAATCCGCACTGGAAAACTAATGTGAGTTCAGCTGATATGGATATTATACTTTTGTACTCCTGTTGTTTCCAGCTTCTTTATGTACTCTTTGTGTTGTTGTTCTAGTTTATTCTGTTTTGTCAGTAGTCATGTCCACTAATGTGTAAGTGACTGATTGTCTGTGCAGGAGTTGGAAGCCATGACGAGATACACCAGTCCGGTGAACCCAGCCGTGTTTCCTCACCTCACTGTAGTGCTGCTGGCCATCGGCATGTTCTTCACCGCCTGGTTCTTTGTGTATCCTTCGCTATTCACAGATTTGCATTTTGTAATCAGAAAGGTGCTTGTAAATTTTAGCCTGAATGTTTGTATATTTGCATCCCTGACTGTCTCTCAGATACGAAGTAACATCCACGAAGTACACGCGAGATCTGTACAAAGAGCTGCTCATTTCTCTGGTGGCGTCGCTCTTCATGGGCTTCGGCGTTCTGTTCCTCTTACTGTGGGTCGGCATTTATGTCTGAAAGTGAGTGTCTTTACACTCTTCAGCTGTTATTACACTTTATTTTTTATGAGATAAAAAAGGTAATTACAATATTTTTATCTCGCCATTTAAACTCTCTTCTCTCAATTCTGAGCTTATATCTTACAATTCGGAATTGAGAGAAGAATTGTGAGATAAAAGTGCTGCAATTACCTTTTTTATATTTTATTCCATGTCAGATACGAAACAAACATGAATCGTGAGATGAAAACAGAATTCTAAGGAACAAACCCTCAAAATTGCAATTACGGACTTCCAAATATTACCGTTTTGGTTAATTGTTTGAATTTTATTTTAATTAAAGTTTACATTTTTGTTTATTTTTGTAAACAAAGTTAAACGTAATCAAAATCAGCAATGTTGCCTAGGAATAAAACAAGTTTTTTAGTTAATTTCAGTTAAAATTTATTTTAAGCAACAAGTTTTTTTTTATGGTTTTTATTTTATTTTAATATAAGAAAAAATCACAATTACTTTTTTACTCCGCAGTGGAAACAGGCTTCTAAATATTACTTTTTTATTAATATCTTGAATTAGTTATTTTTTAAATTTAATTTTAGTTAAAGATTTGGTAATTTTGTTGTTTCATCATTTTTATTATTTCTAAATGTCTATATGATTTTTATTTATTATTTCAATTTTAGTTTATTTAAATTTACATGACAATGAAAAAGTTGCCTTGGAATAAAATAAGTTTAAGGAGTCCTGTCCAAACTCTTTTTTTAAAGCATACAGTTCCCTAAAATATCATTATATGGTTAAACGTTAAGATTTGTACTCATGGAAATTACTAAAGTAGTCAAACCTGTTCATTAGTGACCCAATACTTTTGGCAAAAAATTATTAAATTAAAATTACAGTAACTGCAATCCCAATTTTCCAGGCTGGCCACAGACTATATTTATGACATCTGTTGTATTTGTGTTCATCAGGTTGAGGAAATGACATGTAGGCTACAGGAAAACATTCCAAGGTGATCAGAACATTTTTTGCGGGACTTCAGACTTTACAGCAGAAGCACTGGGATTTTGGATGGAGTTTGCACTGGCATGATGGGCGGGATTGTGGGTTAATATTTCACAAATAAAAACAGTTTTTGTTTAAAAAATCAAAAATGATTCTTGGTTTTCATTTGATGTGTCCACTGTTAGAGATATTTTCGTACTTGAGGATTATTTTCCTTATTTAAATCTCTATATTTAGACATTTTCATGTGTTTGACTTTCTTTGTAAGTCACTCTGATAAAAGTATCTGCTAAATACATGTATATTTCATTCACATTAAAAATATTCCATGCGTGTAATCCTAAACAATAGGATACTTTATAATTAAAATAATATTATTTTAATTAATAGCAATCATAGAAAAAATATTATACAATCAGTCATTATTTTTCACACAGCATCATGTCAAGCAGGGCTTCACCAACAGTGCTTCATCTGATTAATTAGTAATTCATTTGTTTCTGACAAACACAGCTTTTGGCTTCACAAGACATTAACTGATGGACTGGAGTGGTGTGGATTATTGTGATTTTTTTATCAGCTGTTTGGACTCTCATTCTGACGGCACCCATTCACTACAGAGGATCCATTGCTGAGCAAGTGATGCATTGCTACATTTCTCCAAATCTGATGAAGCATACCATCTACACCTTGGATGACCTGGGGGTGAGTGCATTTTAAAATAAAAATTTTGGGCTGAACTATTCCTTTAATTGGTGTTTTGTACGGTTTCCTGTTAACATCAGTATGTTCCTGATTGTTGTACAGGATGTGAGGAGAGAGTTGGCTGGGTATTTGAAAACATAGCATGCTATTTGTGTCCTGCAGGCTGTTTGTGGAGCGTAAAACCCCAATCCAAGCTTAATCTGACTGATCAGAATAGAACAGTCTGTCAGCGTGGAGATCGTCACCTGTCTCAGAGATAAAGCGACTACAGACATATGCCATGACGACTGAAAGAAACAGTTCACCCAAAAAATTGTTAATCGGATCAGATTTAGAGAAATGCTCAGGTGTTGTTCTTTCAAGGACCAGGAGACTAAAAGGAATAGTTCATGGAAAAAAAATATTTACTCTCCCCCAGGCCATCCAAGATGTAGATGAGTTTGTTTCTTCATCAGAACAGATTTAGAGAAATGTAGCATTACATCACTTGCTCACCAATGAATCCTCTTCAGTGAATGGGTGCCGTCAGAATGAGAGTCTAAACAGCTAATCCAGAAGTAATCCACATCTCTCCAGTCCATAATAAATTTTCAATTTTGGTTGAACTGTTTCTTAAAGAACACTTATGCTTTATTTCCTATTTACATAAGAGATACAAATCAGGCCAATGGAAAATGTTTATTAGTACAACATTTTGACAGAAAAATACGATCTCGATTTCGGCATAACAAGTGCACTGGCGTTCTTCTGTTTACTCACTTTGAGTAGTGTTGGGTGAACAGTGAGGCACTTTGTTGATGCTCTGTCGACTATTTACTCAAAATATACCGAACGTGTGTCACTTGGAGGATGTTTATGAAAATATTAAACAGTATATTTAAAAAAAAGTCACAAACAAAAATTCACACGATTCCTTGAGACCAAATACCACTCGTCGTTTCAAAGGCAAACCGAAGTGAACGAAATCTCTCGTAGTTCGACTGTACGATCAAACGCTGCTCAAGCAATGATCCAGAACCATATAAAAAGACATTATAGTACGTACTACGTTACTCAACAAGATGTCTACGCAACCAACATGTAAGAAGCAATTTATGATAGTTGTAGTTTTACACCTGGTGCGGGCATTAAGATCATTTGTACTATTGTACTAAGATGTGTTTAGAGACATTCAGACATCAGACGTCATTAAAAACACAAAATGAGATCTCTCCAGTCGCCAATGTGCTCCATGGAAGCCATCTTGGCTCTTTCCTACAATTCAGAAGTTTATGGTGGTGGGGCTCTGAATGAGTCCATCTGTTTTGTTTCTTAAAATGCTTTGGTCATGTGTTGTATTGCACAACGTTAACGTCCCCCGTGCACCATTTTGGGTTGGTTTCCAGGCGTTTCGTTTCACTGTCGCGCTTTAGCGAATGCGTCACGGAGCCACGGGGAATCTTCGTAAAGTCTGGGGTCTCCCAGATACTCGGTTGTGCGTTTGTAGAAGTAGTAATACAACACAGCAGCTGGGGAGACACAAAACCATCAACAGGCAGTGGTTAACTTCTATGGAAACAGCAAAACTGCTAAATAGTAAAGAGCGATTAACTGTCTGAGTGGAAGAAAATTGTGCCTCTGGTTTGATCACACCTCTACAACAGCTTTAGTGTCATGAGAGAGAAAGGTTAGGCCTGTAACTCCAAACATACAGTAAGGAATTGAGGGGCTCTTGACGAGATTGACAGTGATCCTCACGTGAAATCCAATTGGGAGTTTGGCTAACGTCTAACGGCCGGCTTACCCAGTCTCTGGAACACAAAGAGAACCTGCAGACCGTCCGTCCACACGAAACGATTGGACTCCATCCACCTCAGGTTCTGACAGGAAATGAACAGAATGAGGGAAAATTAGAATTCTAGAAATACAAATATGGACAGAATTTTGAGTGCAATGTAAATCTTTATTATATATAATATTTTATATATTATACATTAATTTTCTGCAAAGTCAATTTTGGACACAATCTAAAGTTTTAATTGATATATTGTACAATAATCATTTTCTACAAAATTTCAGAAGAATGGCTTTAAACAAGGGAAAGAATCAATTTTTAATTGATATACAATAATAGTACAATAACAATTTTCTACAAAAATTAACATGAAATGAACAGAATGAAGGAAAATTAGTATTTTAGAAACATATTTAGAGATTTATTTTTTATTATATATTAACATTATACTATAATTTAAGAACAAAATAATCAGAATGGGTTTAAAAATAAAATGAAACATTATTAATTTTAATTTTATTTTAGCTTTAATTAAAATATTATACAATTATAATTTCTGCAAAAATGCAGCTGAATGGATTTAAACATGGCGAGGTGTTAATATAACTTTACAAATGACTTTCTGTGCCCACAGAGTCCATGTAGGATCTAGTAATAATGTGTGTGTGTGCGTGTGCGTGCGTGTGCGTGCGTGTGTGTGTGCGTGCGTGTGTGTGCGTGTGTGTGTGTGTGTGTGTGTGTGTGTGTGTGTACACACCATGACCCAGCAGTGAAAGCAGATGCTGAGAGTCAGATAGAGTGCAGACAGTATCAGCAGCGCTCGGAATCTCTCCAGTAACAGCGACACCAGCCCCACCTGGAACACGTATGTGTTGAACATCATGAGAAGAATGATGATCACGTTAAACAGGATGCCGATGTCCTGAATTCTGCGGAAACCAGACAGATATCCGATATGATGTTAGAAAACATTCATGCATTTGCTTTGATTCAAAGCATCTTGCATTGCATTCAAGTTTTACATTTTATCAGTTCATCTGGGAATCAAACACATCACATTTCCATTGCTAAACCTTTGCACACTTGTTCTAGAACATTTTGTCTATATAGTATTTTGAAAATATGGCACAAAAGTGCTTATTTTCTAAATATTTTCTGCTTTTAATATTAAGCAAATCAGATTGATTCTATAAATAATGTGACTTGTGAAATCTGTAATGCACTCACATGAAGAGCACGAGCTGTATGACCGGTGCGGCCCGCAGCAGTTCACTGAAGGAGTTAACGAACAGGTCAAAGGTCAGCAGTGCCAGCTGGATCAGTAGCACCAGCGAGTAGTTATTGGTCTGGAGCATATCTGCAGCGATCCGGAATATACTATAAAACAACTCCACGGCCCTCCGCCATATGAAACTCTTCAGCAGACGCCTGACAAGGAGATCATCTCGCTGTGATTATATGGAGGAAATTCCATCTCACTTCCTGCTACTCCATGAAAAACCAAAGCACAGCGAGGATAATTCCAGGAGTTGTTCCACCGGCCGTTTAATCCTGGCGTCAGCCATGCTGGATACGGTGATGAGTAAACATTCAGATGATCTGGGAATATTAATGTTCCTGAAGAACTGAAATCCTCATCAGAGCGTGTTAAGATGTTCCTCCTGAATGGAGTGTGGAGAAGATAAAAATCACATCAGAAAAACCTCTTCTATCTATCAAGTATCTATCAAATGTATATCTGCCTGTCTATCTCCTGAATCTATTAAATGTCTATCTGACTAGCTATATACAGTGGTGTGAAAAAGTGTTGGCCTCCTTCCTTGATTTTTTTATTTTTTTTACATGTTTGTCACACTTTAATGTTTCAGATCATCAAACAAATTTAAATATTAATCAAAGATAACACAAGTAAACACAACATGCAGTTTTTAAATGAAGGGAAAACAAAATGCAAACCCACATGGCACATTAGCTTGAGGTCACGAACAGATGGCCGGACATTGTCCTTCAGGATTTTTTGGTAGACAGTTGAATTCATGGTTCATTTATCACAGCAAGTCTTCCAGGTCCTGAAGCAGCAAAACAGCCCCAGACCATCACACTACCACCACCATATTTTACTGTTGCTATGATGTTCTTTTTCTGAAATGCTGTGTTACTTTTACGCCAGATGTAATGGGACACACACCTTCCAGAAAGTTCAACTTCTGTCTCGTCAGTCCACAGAGTATTTTCCCAAAAGTCTTGGGGCAAGCACTTTTCCACACAGGGCCATGTGGGTTTGGATTTTGTTTTCCCTTCATTTAAAAACTGCACGTTGTGTTTACTTGTGTTATCTTTGATTAATATTTAAATTTGTTTGATGATCTGAAACATTAAAGTGTGACAAACATGTAAAAAAAATACAAAATCAAGGAAGGGGGCCAACACTTTTTCACACCACTGTATCTAGATAGAAAACAGAAATATAAAATAGATCTATCTGTTAAATCTGTCTATCGATCAATCTAACTTTTGAATGTTAAAATGTCTATCCATCTCTCGATCGAGATATATATATATATATATACTCACACATACATACTGTATATCTATTGAATGTCTATTTTATCTATATATTTAATGTCTATCTGTTGATCTCGCTACAGATCTATCTCAAATATATCTATCCTATTAAATGTCTGTCTGTCTATTTAATGTCTAACTATGTCTGTCTGTCTGTCTGCTGGATGTTAGTGTCCTCACCTGTGGCCCTTCAGCGGGTGTTACAGGGAAGAGCAGCGGGTCACTGTGAGGGGATTACGGGTTAATGTCACTGAGTGCTCTGGGCATCTCTAATCTCCCTCAGATGCAGAACTCCATACTAAACAAAGAGATTAAGCAGCTTCTGAAATATCGCCAATCAATTCATTAGATTGTGTATAATAACAGAAGAAAATCTCTCGTGATTATCGATCATGTTGAATGTTTCTGTATGTGATTTTGTACAAATTAATAACATCAACAGATTCAGTTAAGTACAATGAAATTCTACAACAGCATATAAAATTAATTCAACAAAACTACTTCAAACCAAAGCTGACGAACAAGAGATTTAACCAGCTAAAAAGGCTAACTGCTAGCAGCTAACCAAACGCACACACCTTTAAACCCGTGCAAGTCGAAATCCAGCTCCCTTGATTCAGTCTGAATCGTGAAATCATCCTGATTTCTCGTGATTGCCACGGAGAGCTTCTGATCGCGAGCTACAGCAGTGCACGAGCGCTGCCGCGTCTCCCATGGCAACGGCTCGAAGATCCGGTTACCGTAACGACTGAAATATACGTATAGAATAAATACATATTTTTTAGTATTTTCCCCCTAATATATATTAAAGTAAAAAAAAAATCAATAATAATACTAATGCGTTTCTAATATAAAATAAATTACGTCAAGTTAAAGTTATATAACCTAACCGTTTGTTTATTTTATTGTGTATTTATGTGTATCGATGTGCCTACTGTTATTATTTTGAATTGTAAAACATTTTTTACAAGGTAAATAACATTTTTATTTCATAAACGCTGTTCTGTTTTTTCAAATTGGCGAAGCCTCCAAGATGAGAAACTGTGTGAGGATGTATTATAAGAGGTACGGTATTCTGGGGCTCTTGGTTCTCTACTGCCCCCTGCTGGATGAACACCAGCATATAACAAACACACCTGACACGATACACACCTGAGCAACATCGCATCACACGTCTGGTATGTTGTGTTTCTTTATTTAATTGATTCATTTGAATGATTATGTTGCTATTCAATTTAACGCCAGTTTTATCTTCGTAAGGTCTGGCTTAACAAATTAAAAAGTGTTAACATACGTTTTAAATCATGCATGAGGTCTGAAGTGATGGACAATGTCTACTAAAACCCTTCTAGAACTATACTTAGTCTAAATTGTATTATATATGCCCTTCATCTCCTTGAGTACCTGGTTTTACCATGGTATATGATGGTGGTGTGCATAAGTATTAAATGTACCAATACTTTTATGTCTCTTTTCCATTCTGTTGATAATATTGTGAAGTATTAAATGGAAATATATTCTGAGAAGTAGATGAATGGGTCATTGCACATATGTTCTTGAGCATATCTGAGTGTTTATGGGTTTGCAGTTTCACCGCTTTTGTTTTTCAGTTTGATTTATTGAAAGTGGGTGTTAATAAAAGACTTTATTCATAATATATGAGTTATATATGAGTTCCTTTAACACAGACCAAAAACATGCTCGTCTGAAGTTGACATATGGCTGACTTTATCTCTCAGGTGATTTTGGTGTGTAATTGTAGCAAGGGAAGTTTATTTGACCTTGAGTGTTGCAATTCCTCTATGGCTTTATTGCAGGTGTAAACATGCCATATATTTTGGGATTCGCACATAACTCGAATCACAAAATCAGTGTTTAGTTTTAAAACACTGGCCCTTAAAGGTCGCAAAATGTCATTGCAAATAACAAATTGTCAGAATGTCTCCTATAGCCTATGATGCAAGCTCACTTCTCAAGCAGAACATTTGACAAATGTGTTGGAAAATGCCTAATGCAATGACTTTGTGTCACTTGAAGCAACTGTGTGTAGTTTTATGTATTTTTGGGACATTGCAGCCCCCTACAGTTAAGCAAGTGAAGAAGCTCACTGTCTTAAATATATTAATTACATTGGATCACTGTACCAAAATTGTTAGATTTAAGACGGTGTCTTGTTATACTCCTGAAGCCATTCGGCCTATTAGAAGTCAGTGCACCATCAGAATGATTCTGAAACTTGCACTCTAAAAAATGCTGGGTTAAATACAGCGCAGCGCTGAGTAAAATATGTACAAACCCAGCGATTTGGTTGTTTAAATGTTTAACCCAACCACTGGGTCAAAACAGAGTTCGTCCACATTTTACCCAGCACTGAGTTGTATTTAACCCAGCATTTTTTAGAGTGTACATGATATATTAAGGCTAACAACTTGCAAACATACAGTTGTTTTAAGTGTCCAAATATTTTGTGGCTATATATATATATTGTAGTAAGGTTCAACCAACCAAAGAGTTCTTTCATGTAAGTTTTATTTAACTGTTGGGGCCCTTGTGATTGTGTCCTCTGCAGGGCCGTGACGCCTGTTTTATCTTCTCGGCAATTTTATATGATCTGAGCATATTGCTTTCCCGATATTATTGATTTCAATCAATCACAATCACTCGGAGCTCTTGTTCCAACCACAACCCAAACCATTAATTCATTAGGCAAATATTTCATGTTTCATATGACCTGTGGTCATTTAGTATGGAGGTATTTCCCCTGTGTCCTGCCCTCTCCGCATGGCTGGCACAAACTCGTGATTATGAGCAAGAGCTCTGAATGCTGTCTATGTAAACCGAGCTAAAGTCTTTATTTGCATTTCACTTTGTTTTTGCACACACTCCCTCTCTACATGCGTGCACACACACACAGTCCTGTCACATGACTTCATCCTGTTTTGCAGTTCATATCCTGGAGATCTCCAGAAAGCCAGAAAAGTTGAAGAGAAATAAAATGTGACGTGTATGTGTGCGCTAGTAACCTGATTTCTACATGAGTAAATGTTATTGTAATTTGACAGATGACCATCAGTTGCTGGTGGACGTATTTGTTCATGGCATGAGAGGAAGTGTCTTAAAATCTTAATGCCACGTCCATCTATCCTTGCGAAATTCCCATGTGCTTTGATGCTGCCATGTTTCCCACCAGCCTGCTGATTATGTAACAATTTGTCACATAGCTGTGGACTTTTACATTTGATCAAATCATGAACTATGTTATAGGCCTCATATTTGTGTGAATTGATTAGGGATTGACCAACACATCGACTGTGTAACATTTTAATGCATCTAGCCTTGAAGTCATTCAACTATATACAGTATAGTGTTGTTATTGTTAACTACAACTATTAAAAATCATTAACAAAACTAACTGAAATACAACAATTACTAAAACTAAAATGGAAGGACAGAAGCACATAACAAAATTGCTAACGCCTGACTAAAATGAAAACTAAAAATATAATTAAAATGTAAAATATTCATAAATACTATAATGGTATATAAATAATACAAAAATATTCAAATAGAAAGCAGTTATTTTAAATAGTAAAGATATTTCACAATTTTACTGGTTTTGCTCTATTTTGGATCAAACAAATGCTCGTAACACCAAGTCTCAGTCATTGTTCAAATAAATACAAGCTAGTAAGGGAAGGAGAGAGAGATAGAGGGACAGATTAAGTTTTTTTTTTTTTTTTTTTTTAGTTTAGGATGAAGTCAAGTAGTGTCGAAAGATGAAAAAGATAGATATTGTAAACGCATTTTATTGGCATTATATCAACCATTGGCTCCCTATATCAGCATTACTGGCCCATATCAGTCGAGTTTCTCTGCTATTGCAGACGTGGAGCAGGTCACTCAAGCAGGCTGGACATTTACTGAAGGAGTAGTTCTGTTTTCTTTAGCTTCCATGTGATCACAACTGCTATATAATATCAGCATAAACAGATGTCATTGTGATATGTCAATAGTGCGGGGGAATTACAGCCAGCTAATATTGAGCGCCTCGGACCTGCTTGAAGAACTGTTTAACAGCCTGGTTAACGATTATTTGTGGATATGTAAGAAGCAGGATATTTCAGATGCCCTCAGCATTCTCCAGTATTGAAGCTGACTTTGACCGTCAGTCAGTGTTTTACTAAATCACAGTTGAAGTGCAGTAATATTAAAGAATGTGAAGTTAATATTCTAGCAACAAATTTCTAGCATCTAGCTTTTTTTTTTTTTCATCCTTACTAAAAATAAAAATGCTAGGTTAAGCAATATTTAGAACATATTCAGTTGTTAATATGCAAGCATTTGGAGCTGGATTTTGGGCCTTTGAGGGCATGACAGAACAAAAATAGAAACTAAGTGTCCAACAGAATGGCTTGCTTTGTGTTAGTTGCCACACATGTGGCCAATTAGAGCAAGTTTTTTTTCTTATCATGGTTTAACCACATTTCTTACCATTTTTATTCCTCTCTTTCTGCAGTTATGTCTGGCTGGTTGAAGGACGGGGTGGTGCTGGAGGGGACAGGCAGTGGTCAGATGTCGCCCCGCTCCAGACTGCGGAGCCCCTTGCCGAGTCGGACGGCGAGGTTACACTCCTCAAACGATGCGACCTCTCCTGACTCAGACAGACAGGACAGAATGAGCAAAGCTAAAGAGCTCTTTGAGCTGTGTGATAAAGAGGGGAAAGGATTCATCACAAAGAGAGACATGCAGGTGAGCCTGGACGTCTATGTTATATCATTTCTTTATACTAGGGATGTGTTTAATGTGTCTTATCATGTTTAAATCCACCAGTGGCTTCAGCAAGAGCTTCCTCTGTCTCCTGAGCAGCTGGAATCAGTGTTTGAGAGTTTGGACAGAGACAGAAATGGTTATCTCACACCCCTTGAGTTTCACACGGGCCTAGGTTAGTGTGTATTAAAATAAAAAAAAAAAGTGTGTGAAGTTTGTTATATAAAAATGTTTAGTTGTGCTTATATAGATAAAATCATAAAGTTGTGGATGTGTGAATAAAATAAAAAGTGTGTATAAATAATTATTATTTTTTTATTTTTAATTAAAAATGTACATAATAAAAAATAAAATTGTATTTTAGTATGATTTATATGCTATTATAGTATTTAATTCAAGTTAATTGATTAATAATTTCATTGTAACTACTTTTATTTTTTAAGTTTATATGTTAAAGTTTTCATAATTTTATTGTGCTTTTGTCATTTTTATTTGTTTTTTGTATAATTCTGTGTAGCTTTAATTTTATAATTTCAGTTGTAGTTTCAGTAATTTTCTTTCAACTTATTTATTTCAGTTAGTTACCAAAACAATTCTTATTTCTAATTGCATTTCTAATCTAATTCTCATTTACATTTACATTTTTTGTCTAATATTTATATTTTATTTCAGCAATATTTCAATGACTGAAAATTATATTAATAGATTTATAACTGGATACCACTTGCTGCATTAAATATACAACACATTTTTTTTTTACATATTTGGTACCATTTCACATAGTATTTTTTAAAAGTAGTATGCAGTAAGCTATAGTATACAATGTGTATGATATATGGTTTAATTGAAATCTCTCTGTCTGTTTTAGGAGAGCTTGTTGGTTCTGGGCCGGAGGAGAGAGCGAGGAGCGGAGAGGGAGAGATGGTCGGAGAGGAGAGAGTAGAGCCGATGGAGATCCGATTCACACACATCCTCATGGAGCTGGGAGCTGATAAACTCTTCAAAGAGTAAGTAAATATATACAGCTATGGTCACCACTGTGTAACAGATAAGATATCGAGAAAGCAGTGCGTGTCTGTTTGAAGTTTAGATCAATATTGGCTTGACAAAGCCAGCATACTCTTATTGTATGCATTTAGGTTAACATTTATGGGCCAAACTCTGCTTTTTTCACTAGCACTTTACACAACGTTTATAAGAGCTTTTGTTTTAGAGATGATTTTATTCTTTTGCTCGTGTGTTAGTCAGTGGGAGCTGTGTACTCTGTGGTGTGAGCTCCAGAGGGACAAACCTGAGCTGCTGGGTGTTTTGGAAGAAGTTCTTTCCTACACTGTGTCTCATCTTCAGGATGCACTCAAAGAGAGAGACAATTTAGAACAGGCACTGTACAGGTCAGCCTTCATTGCATTCTTTTACTTGTTGTAAAATAAACATGTCTTGAGATAAATGAAATGTGCTGAAGTTTAAACGTCCTACAGGAGAGAGGAAGATCATGACAGAGTGGTCCGGTCCATGTATGAAGACATGGAGAGTCAGTTAAAAGAAGAGAGAGAGAAACGACAAACTCTGGTAAATATGCACACAAACACACACACTATAAATATGAAACGCGGATTTAAGTTTGACAAACCGTTAGAAAGGGAAATGTTATTTTTATTAGAGAACAGTCCTAGTGTTAGAGGAAATTATGATATTGTTCATGGTGGTTATTGTAATGATGGTGATTATGGTAATGAAAGATGATGTGACAATATTGTTCATGGGGATTATGATGATAGTAATCATAGTTCATGGTTATTGTGATAGTAATGTGATGTTGATAATGATGACAGTGATCATGATGGTGATTATTGTGGTAGTAATGGTGACGATGATGTTGATAATGGTGATGATGATGATAATGTTCCTGGTGATTATGAGACCAATGGTGATGATAATTATGATAGTGATGGTGATAGTGATATTGTGGTGATGGGAATAATGTTCATGGTCATTTTGATGGTAATTATGATGATATAGATTAGGGGGATAACATTGTTCATGGTTATTATGATGGTGATAATGGTGATTATGATTTGATAATGTGACTGTTCCTGGTGATTATGATACCAATGTTGATGATTGTGATTATGATGATGATAATCATATAGATCATGGTGATTGTGATAGTAATGGTGACAATGATATTGATTATGGAGATAATATTATTGTTCCTTGTGATTATGATATCAATGGTGATTATGATGAAATAGATTATGGTGATAATGTTGTTCATGGTTGTATGTAATTATTATAATAATGATGATTATGATAATGGTATTGGTGATTATGATGGGATAATATGATTGTTCCTGTGATTATGATACCAAAGGTGATTATGATTATGGTTATCATGTAGTTCATGTTGATTGTTGTGATAGTAATGGTGACAATGATATTGATGATAATATTGCCCATGGGGATTATGATTATGATGATATTGATGATGGTAATGTGATTTGGGTGATGTGATATTTTGGTGATGATGATGGTGTGATGTTGGTCTGCTCTGTGATGAAGGACAGCATGAAGCAAGGAGACAAGAAAGAGCAACTACTGCAAGAACTGAGGATGCGAGGACAAGAACTTGAGTTCACGCTCACCAAACAGAGAGAGGTACAGACTCATCATTCACTCGTCAACATGTTTGATTTATTAAACCAGCAGCAGGCTCCGTCTCACCCCACCTGTGTGTGTGTGTGTGTGTAGCTGGAGAGCAGGATCAACAGTCTAAGCACTGATCAGGCTGACACTCGCAGGGAAAACCGCCAACTGCAGAACATCAACCAGCAGCTGCAGGACCAACTGGACCAGAGCCGAGAGGAGCTCCAGCACGCTCTGAGCCAACTACAACAACTACAGAACACCATCAAACAACAGCAGAGCGGCAAAGAGAGGTGCGCTTTGAGGTTTACTTGTGAAAATGCATTGTTTGCATTACTATTACTACTACACTCCAAAAGGGGGGTTTGAACGAATGCAATAGATGAAGCACTTTGGTTCCTCAAAGAACCTTTTTCCACTGTAAAGAACTTATTGTAGAATGAATGTTAAAGGTTCTTCATGGAACCAAAAGAACCTTCAGTTTTAGGAAAGTAATGATGAATAGTAAAGAACAAACAAACATAAGCTGCTGTTTCCTGATGATATGCTTGTGCGTTTTTCATGTCCGACTGTTTCTCACTACAGAGAAGTCCTGAAAGTGTCCCGAAACATGCAGAAGGAGCGGGAAAGCCTCATGAGACAGCTGGATCTTCTCCGGTAGGGCTATCCAACTGAAATGGTCACACCTTTAGTATGTAGTATGATGAGTGTTAAAGTGTAGGCGTGTGTATATTGCTCTTATCTGAAATATAAGGCTGTCAGAATTAGCCCATCTCATTGATAACGAGATTTGATATCAAGGCTGTTAAAAGTCCTGTGAGGAGGAGCTTTATCTTCAAATGTAACTGGAATTCTCTCACTTTCTCTTTTGTAGAGACATGAACAAGCGTCTTCGGGATGATAAAGATGCCCATCAGACACAGAAGACGGTTAGTCAAAAATACCCCTTCATGTCTCCCACTCCTTACCCACCATGCCGCTGTGTTCACGCCTTCTCACCATGGGTGCGCTCTATTTATCCATTTTAACCCTGCCTTTTGCCCATGTAACATAACCCACAATGCATACCTGCTAAATGTGAACACATGCATTCATCTGGATGTATTCCTATGGCTTCTGCAAGCCCTTGTTCCCTCGGGAATTCGAAACGTTGTGGATGAAGCCGGCAATGCACTTGCAAATGAATATTCACATTTCCCAGGTGCAGCTCTGGTTAGTTTATTCTCTGCAAAGCCTTGTTCCATTCGTCAGCATCCAAGAGGAACAAAAACGAATGACTTGAAGAAAACTCAATGAAGACCTTGTGTGGAACACAAATGGAATTTAGCCAATGTGCGCCAATGAAATGAGTCACATTAGAAGAAAGATTGTTCCTTGTTTGGTCTGTTACAGAAACAAGTGGGATTCCAAGAGAATGGTTATTTCTGTGTAAGAGCCTTAATCACTTAATTACCCTCTTTTGTTTGTTTTTTTACACAAAGAAAGCCAGTCAGAAAAAAAAGAAAAATATCACTTAATTTACCAATCACATTTCAGTGCCTTGAAATACATGGCACTTTACCTCATTAACTCTTATCTTATTTCATATTTTTTTTTATATTTTGTACTTGTAATTTAGTACAGTTTTGTTTGGTGGTTTCTTTTGAAATGAGCAGTTCTGTCCAATGACAGTTTATGTGTTTGGTCTCTGATTGACGCAAAATGAACAAAATGTAGATCATGTTAAGATTTAAAGTTGAACAAATGGATATGTTGTCAGACAGTAAACAATAAAAATGTTTATTCATCTTGATTCATGTCATCATTTTGGGTGATTTACATGCATGCACATACACAAGTGCTGTTGTTTCAAAACCACTGTCACACATTTTACATAAAAAACATATTTTTGATATATAAAAGCATTGCAAACACTTAATCAAGTGCATCACCTGAACCAACTGTTTTGCAGCAGTTACTGCTCTGGGAGACCAATATGCATTTTTTTTACTAAATAAACTAGACATTACATTTTCTCAATTTTCATTTTAAACAATCTGCATTAAAGATTATGCTAAAATTTCTTTCGTATCTCATCAACTGTTCCTCAGACAGCTCAAATGAAGAACCCTTTGCAGAGGAAGGAATCTATACTGGGGAACTATTTTCCACCAAGGAAATCAGCAAAAAGGTGGGTAAGCCTTATACATGCTATATTAATGCTCATGACACTCTATAAAAAGACATATATGGACATACATATATAAGATGTGCATTTTGAAACATGGTATAGCTCTTGCCATAATTGCAGTTGCAATTATACACATTAATTACAATTCTGAGTCACAACCTTTAGTGAATACTGGGATTATTGTCCAGATCATTTGTCTTTCTCAATGCTGCAAAATGTTATTTAGCATCTTAAAAATACATGAGTTTATTTGCAAAAATCTGAAAAAAAAAAACTCTTCATATGTTTCCAATTTTCCATTCCTGCTAATGAAAGTTTTTATTTTAATTTTAGTGTCATTGATATAAATATTTTATTTGTTAATGTTATTTATTTTTTATTTAATTTTTTAAGTTTTAGTCATTTGTTGTGTTTATTATTATGATTATTATTTTAAAGTGTCTATATAGTTCTTATCGATTTTTATTTCTGTTTGAGTTAATAAAATGAGAAATGCTGCCTTGGCAACAAACGGAACTAAAATAAGTTTTCATTTATTTCAGTTAACATTTATTTTAAGCAACAGATTTTTTTCTAGTTTTAGTTTGTTTTATCTTTACTTATCGATAACAAGGTTTATTGCTGGTCCATGATGGTCTACTAGGTTCCAGAAACCAGGTTCACTAGTCTAGTTAACCATCTAGACCAACTTGGACCAGTTTTTAGCAGGATATTTTGAGTAATGATAGAGGGCAATTCAAAGATTTTGAATTATTTTATAATTCATCCGCATTTTTTGTATTAAATTAATTGTATTCTTTTTAAAGGCAGTTGATGGAAAACCCAAATGACGAGTCTGAGGATTCAGACAGCTCACTAACAGATTCAAGTCCGAAAAGACTCTCTATAGCTGAAGAGAGAGAAGACAAAACGACCTGCCAGTCAGAGAAAACCACGGTACTTGTGTTTTTACTGTAAAATACAATGTCGTCATAACTACTTATTACTTTCTGTATGGCTGTGTCTTGGATGCAAATAACAGTAGATGACACTTTCTGTCACATCCAACCACGACTTTCCAGGAAAACCCTTCTTTCTTCTTTCTCCTCCAGAGTGCATTGCATGACCCGCAGCGTGTGTTCAAGGTGGTGTTTTTGGGGAACTCTGCGGTGGGAAAGAGCTCGTTCATCCATCACTACTGCAGCGGCCACTTCCCCAATAACTTGGCCTCAACTGTGGGTGAGAGACGCTAGACATTTTATGCTCTTGCTTAACTTAATTCCTTTAGTGTGCTGACATGTCATGTGATGATTTATTAACAGGAATGGATTTTCAGGTCAAGAGTGTAATGCTTGATTCAACACCAGTCGCTCTGCAACTGTGGGACACCGCAGGGCAGGAGAGGTCAGATGTCCCAATACACTGATTTACATAATCTACAATGCAAGATGAGGTTATTAAAAGCAACTGTATGTAGTTTTGTGTAAAAGAGAGGAATTCACTGTCGAAATTACACTGGATAGCCGTACCAAAGTCCCTTTCAAGGAAAGTCTGTTCACTCTGTGGCCATATTTGCAATGCCTCCGGGCAGCTCCAACGAGACCAAGTCCTATCTAAATGAATGGGGGAATCCTGCAACAAAATCTGAAATGAACTGCCCCATGAATGTTGTTTCTTATGCTCAAATAGCATTTAAAAAGCTTATTTTACTGGCTAGACCAGCCAATGTGCATAAGTAGTCATAACACGCTTATGACTGTGCATGTGCATTGGCTAGTTCAGTCTCAGGTTTCTATGGGAACCAGAGCTTCTAACGGCCGCTGAAGTGACGCAATGACTTTTAGAAAGCGAGACTATCCCGCCATATTGCACGTTGCAGTTTCTCCCATTCATATGTATAGGAGTGAACTATCTTTGTATTTCTATAGGTGCGTCCCAAATCGTGTACTTATGCAGTATTCTATGATGTTTTGTAGTACAAATAGTAGTGTCTTCACACTGAAAAAGTGCATTTTAAAAACCCGGATGATGCACATAAATAACTGAAAAAATGAAGAGTGGAATGGAACCCAATTGGACACTTCATGCACTCAACTGTCACACCTTTAATTACGTCACGAAGGGGGAGGGGCTATCAGACCCCGATTATTAATGACAAAATAACCTTATAAAATGCATACACTACATGGTTGAGTATGTAGTGCATAAGCACATAGTATATAAGTGCATAGTGTATAGTGCGTCATTTGGTATCGCCCTCTGAAGGGCACTTCGGAGAGGAAAACTTAGATACGTATGTATACGTAGATGCCTCATTAGCGACTGTTTCTATGGGCCGCTACACGTAAGCCGTCTACCATCTTGTAATGGTCAACTTGATGTCATTCTCCATAGTAACCAATGAATATTCGAAGATGCCATAATCCTGCACAGCCGATGGTCTGTGAACCCATAGTATGGTGAATGACGTTAAATTGACTGTTCCAAGATGGCGGACACGTCTACGTACTTGGACCAGTCGAATGGGGAATCTATACATATCTATGGTGAAAACAATCATGGCCACCATACTGAAGGGTCATTCCAAACTGAAGTGCTCAAAACTGGCCACTTCAAAGGGCCCTTCGGAATGAAGGATTTCAAAGGGTACAACTGATGGACACTTCAGGCCCCCATGATCCTTTGCGCTAATTCTTTTCATGATGACGGCGCCTCAAGGTTAAAAAACTAACCTACAGCTGCTTTAAATCTCCAAAGATCTCTTGTTGCCCCCATCAGGTTCCACAGCATCACCCAGCAGTACTTTCGCAGAGCAGACGGAATCATCGCTATGTATGACATCACGCATGAGGCGTCATTCACGGCTGTCCGCCATTGGTTGGATCAGGTGCAGGTGAGTTTAATTTGATTAAATATTCAGTTTACCTTCTACAAGAGGAAATGTCTTCAGTATTTCAAGGTGAAAGAAAAATAATAGTCTGAAACCTGTAGGAAAATCCAAATTAGTCACAGTAATTATTTATGGTTTCTAGCTAGTCTACCCTGAATGTTTATGGTCATTTAAGATCATCCAAATTGGTTTAAATGTTTGATCATTGTTAGTTGATTTAGTTTCAATCTGCTTGAGCATCTTTGTAAACTGGTTGAAGTTGGTACCATTTTGGACGAGCATTAATATCTAACGTTGTATAAACCAGCTTGAATTGCCTTTGTGTTATTTTATTCCTCTCTAAATACCTGTTCCTGTTTTTTTAAATATGTTTAATATATATTATTTTATAATTTATATATAAATATGTATTTATTTATTTATATTTGTATTTATTTATATTTAATGTGTTTATTTATAATTGCATATTTTTTATTAAATAAAACTTCATATAATAAAAAATATTGTAACATCACAGATCTTGTGTGTGTGTGTGTGTGTGTGTGTGTGTGTGTGTGTGTGTATGGGTAGTTGACATATAAAAATTGGACTGTGTCCTATGGTGTGACAGCAAAAATGTAGAAAAAAAAACTTAATATACAAATAATATGAGAAAAATGCATCTTCATTCTTAGAGTTACAAATAGCATGAGACCATTGATACGTCAACTACCCATATATATAGATATATATATATAATTGTGTTAAGCAATAATACATATATTTATTATTGCTTAACAACTTAACAAGATTTCCTTTTTGGCTAACATCACAAATCACAAATCTTGTTTTTTTTCAGTGAATATTCTATTTTCCTCAATAGTGAGTATTCACAAATAGGCCAAAAAAAGAAGAAACTATGGTAAAACCTTGCAGGTGCAAATATAAACTGCTTTGACTGGTTACATAGTATGGCAACATTTGTATGCAAAAGGTGTGCTTACACTGCTTTGCATGCACATCAGTGTGTGGCTTTGATTGAAGGTTTACTGAGAAATTAGTGAGTGTATTTAGCATGTGCCTTAATCTGTTTATGTTGACTGTGTGTGACCCTGTGATTGGTTTATGGGATTAGACTGAGTATCATTCTCTCTCTGTGTGTGTGTGTGTGTGTGACTGGCAGGAAAAGATGGCTGAGGGGGCGTGTCTGATGTTGCTAGGCAATAAAACAGACCTGGTGGCCACAGACAAGAGGGAGGTGACAAGAGCACAAGGCCGCAGGCTGGCAGAGGTGATGAATGACCCAGCTCATCGTTTCCGACTGATCTCAGTCATTTGCATGTGTCAGTGTTTGTATAAAGAGTTTTGATGTTGTGTGTCTTGACAGCAGTACCAGGCTGAGTTCTATGAATGCAGTGCTAAGAGTGGACAGCAGGTGGAGGAGGCCATGACCCACCTGACCAGGTGTAAAACTGGATTAAAGATATTTCACATTCAGCGATCACAAGGAAAATGTCTTTTTACAATGCAGTAAATTATAATATAATAGAGTCAGATGATAATATATAATAGTCTTTGTTTATTGCTGAAGTAGCAATTCAAATAGAAAATATTTAGGATGCAGATTTTGTTTTTGTATTTTATTTTATTAATTTTTTCTGTGTCTCAGGTTACTTGCCTCACAGGAGGACAAGCAGTGTGAGTCTGTGCTCCTTCTGGACGTCTCTGCCAACAGAGGGCGCTGCTGCAAATAAAGGGAGCTTCACTTCAGAATTCAGCGACGACTTGACTCATGAATATTAATTACGTCACTTGACGCTCAAAGAATTTACGAAACAAGCTATGAATATTCATAAGCTAAAGGATTTAGAGTGGATAGTCCACCTCTGAACATCAGCTAAATTAATAACCATTTTGAGCAAGGTAACAAGTTATAAAACACTATCGGGAACAGTGCTACGATCATTTTAATATGACTCTGTTACACAAAACTATATGTATGGTACACCTTTAAATCTTTTTTATACTCAAATTAATTTATCATTATCAGTCGTATTATTAAAAATAATAATTATAAGTATTAATTTGTGGGAACGCAAAATTAAATGTTATGTTTACATTAACTGTTTTCTATGTAAATATTGTACATAAACACTATATCAGTTATTTGTTTTTGGGACTGGAGCAATAAATGTTTGTTCTACAGCGCCATCTGTTATTACATGGCGTGAACGCGCTGCGCGCTCCCAAGAATACAGAAGCCCCTGACGCGCGTGCACGAGAGCAGTGCCCACAACAAACGCGGACAGAAGGGCACAGACCCCTTGACTCTCAAACATAATAATATATATATATATATATATATATATATATATATATATATATATATATATATATATATATATATATATATATATAAATAAATACGACCTTCAACGGGATATTCATTCAATCACGTCCTTCAGGTGGGTACGAGATTTCAAACACAAACTTTTATGATTCTTTTGATGTCATAAATAGGCAGCGTTTGTATAATGGTGTGATTTATGAGTTTATGAATAAAAATAAACATTTTTGTCCTCAAACGCAATTTTTAACAAAAGTAGTGTAGGTGTGACAGATCTAAATTCAGCCCGTGACATGTACAGTATATGAGACACAGATGATGGATGGAAAATCTGAATAATTTATTCCTATGGTGACCAGACTTTAAAAAAAATAATTAATTAATTAAAAAATGTTGGGAAGGTTACTTTGGAAATGTAATAGGTTACAGATTACAACCTACCCTATTTAAAATGTAATAAGTAGTTATTAAGTAGTGTAACTTTTTCAATTACTTTACTAAAGATAAATCAATTTCTATTGTTTTCAACTGTTAATAATTTTCTAACATTTAAAGCAAGCAGGGTTAACCTTACAGTATTAACACTGATTACTGTCACCACAAAATCAGACTTTAGCACCTCTTTTTACGAGGTTAAATACAGATTTAAAATCATAGCAAAAAAATAGCTATGATAGTGTTTTTGAAATCAAATATTTGCATAGCTATGACAGGAAACATTGGCAATGCCTTTGAAAAACAGTTAATAGCATATACATAAACCCAAATAGGAAACAGTTATTGAATAAACGTGTCCTATTCTGTGTCTTAAACTCTTGAAAGTCTCATATTTTAGAGCAAAAATCAGTTAAAACTGTATGTGGGTGCATCTGATGTAGCTCCCTTTGTAATTGTTAATATTTAACTGTAACTGTAATTTAATTACACATTTTTTCTTACTGTAACTGATTACATTTATTTTGTAATCAGTTCTGTTTCATGTAACTAATTACTCGCCAACACTGGTAATAGGCCTATATAACAGAATAAAATAATATTATTAGCTATTTATTTGCTGTCAGCAGCATGTCCCAAAACAGACAGGTGCAAAAACACAAGCCTTAGTGTCTGTTTCCCACACTGCAGACGTGTTGGTGTTAGTCAGGCGGCTGGAGTTATATCTGCTCATGGAGGCGGCTGGGTGAGGTTACAGTAGTAAAGGTTTCCCTCTCTCTGTGAGTCACTCATCCTGTGGCTGTAGTATAGGACAGAGAGAGAGAGAGGGATCAGAATTCTGACTAAAAACAGTTTCCTGGACAGAGGCCCACCCCTGAAATTAACTGCACACTCGGAGTAAGAATTCACTAACTTCAAACGGTCAGTATAGTGCTACTATTCTTTTATTTCACTCCAAAATTAAATAAATTTGGTATGTGGTTGCTAGGTTGTTCTGTGTGTTACTAGGGTGTTCTGGGTGTTTTAAAGAGTCTGGTATGTGGTTGCTAGGTTGTTCTGTGTGTTACTAGGGTGTTTTAAAGAGTCTGATATGTGGTTGCTAGGGTGTTCTGAGTGTTTTAAAGTATAGCAATGTGGTTGCTAGGGTGTTCTGAATGTTGCTGGGGTGTTCTGGGTGTTTCAAAGATGTGGTTGCAAAATAAAATAAAGAAATATTTATAATATTTACACTACTGTTCAAAAGTTTAGGTCAGTAAGGTTGTTTTTTTTGAGAGAGAGGGAGAAAGAATGACTTTTTTTCAATAAGTATACATTAGATGAATCAAAAGTGACAGTAAAGATATTTATAATGTTATAAAAGATTTCTATTTAATGCAAATGTTGTTATTTTGAACTTTCTATTCATCAAATAAAAAAATGTAGCATGTAGCACTTATGTTTTTACATTAACTCTTTTATGAGTTAATGTAAATGAGTTTAATGAGTTATGAACTTTTTTATGAGTTACATGAAATTCAACTTAAATTTTTAAGTCAGTTTAATGTAATTTAAGCAGAAAAAACAACCAAGTTGATTATACTTAATTTAAGGCAACAACGGAATTTAAGTTTTTATTTTTAAATAGGTTTAAATTTACTTTTACTAAGACTGGAGTAATGATGCTGAAAATTCAGCTTTGCATTACAGCAATTAAAAAAAATTAAATACTAAAGTTATTTTAAATTTAAATAATATTTGACACTGTTTTTTTTATTATATATATATATATATTTTTTTTTTAATTAATTTATTTTTATTATTATATATATATATATAATATTATATATTATAGTATTATATATATATTTATATATTTGGACCACAAAAGCAGTCATAAGTCGCTGGGGTATATTTGTAGCAATAGCCAAAAATACATTGTATGGGTCAAAATTATCCATTTTTCTTTTCTGCCAAAAATCATTAGGATATTAAATAAAGATCATGTTCCATGAAGATATTTAGTAAATTTCTTACCGTATATATATCAAAACTTCATTTTTGGTTAGTAAGATGCATTGCTAAGAACTTAATTTGGACAACTTTAAAGGAGATTTTCTCAATATTTAGATTTTTTTTAACACCCTCAGATTCCAGATTTTCAAATAGTTGTATCTCAGCCAAATATTGTCCGATCATAACAGACCATACAGTAATGGAAAGCTTATTTATACAGAAAAAATTTGACACTTAAGACTGGTTTTGTGGTCCAGGGTCACATATATATATATATATATATATATATATATATATATATATATATATACTGTATATATGTGTCTGTGTGTATAGCTAGCTAATTTGTCCTCATTACCACAATGAGTTGTTTTTCTTTTGAGTTGTTTTTGATTATAATCAAGGATGTAGCTCATTACTTTTACTCAGGACCTGAGTTTTCTGTATGCCGTGTGACCTTTTGCTCTCTCCTTTCCTCAAAATAGGCTCTTAAGCAGCAAACAACTTTATAAATCAGAAGCTATGTTATATTGCCCAAGGTCATCTTTCCTTGCATTATATTACATCAAGTGAGAACCACCTTCAGTAAACATTAGCAGGAATGAAGATAGCGGGAAACCAAAATCTAACAATATGATTTTGGGATGAAATAAGACCTGCACATGTTCTTCACCCAACAGCCGTAATTCATTGAACTTTGCCTCATAAATGTCAGTTCGTTCACATCGTTTTAAATTCTGTGTAAAGGAAGGGTTAGTTCTGTCCAAACGGCCTGTAGTAGATAAAGACCAGCCTCTCAGGGGATGTTAATCTGGATTCATGGTTTTTCTCAGATCTGTCAAGTGGATGCCATCTTGAAAGAGTTTGTAAAATCTATTACCGTTTCAGGATGGCAGATGCTGAGGACAAAACCAATGGGACAATATGCCTCAAATACCTTCTGTTCATCTTCAATCTTTTCTTTTGGGTGAGTTTGTACTTTGGTTCAATCTTGGTTAGTCTGAGGACCTGTTGAGAAAATAGCTAAGACTAAAGTGGTTTCCTGTTATACTAGCTGAATGAACAATAAACCAGTTTAGGCTAGTTTTATGTGGTCTTCCAAGAAGGTCAAGCTGGGGCCAGTTGCATAAACATAGCCACTATGTCTTAAGAACTAGTTTGACCAAACTAGCAGTTAACCAAGAGGTAATCAGTCTTACTTTTCAGATTCAAATTAGACCAATTTTGTAACTGAATTTAGAAAGTTAATGACCAGTCTTAAAGAAAACAAATGAGATGACTAACTTTTTAAGACTAGTCTAAGCAGTTTATGCAACTGGCCCCTGGTGTTTATCTTGTCTCGACCTGAACAGCTGACAGATACCCTATCCAGACCAGCTTGACCATAGAAAACCCACTTAATAGCAGTCATATTTTATTATTATTTATATACTACTAAAGCATTTATTGATAGTTTAATTAATAAATTAATTCTATATTATTATATTAAATAATAGATTATATTAGTTCTATTATTTTAATTAATATATTTACTTATATCTATTAATAATGAGCTTTTATTTTTATATTTTAAGTTTTTCATTTATTAATTCTGTCATATTTATTAGTATTTTAATAGTTCTCTTTAATGTTTTATTTCATTTTCAGTTTTAGTAAATACTACTTCAACTTCAATTAACTTAATTTAACAACAACAAATCACAAACAAGACACTTAAATAATTTTATATATACTGATTTATTCATGTGCAATATGTTATACATTTTGAGCTAAATTAAATGTTAAGGTTACCACTGCATCTTTCTAATTTCAGTGACTGAATATAGTTTATTTATTATTATTATAAAAGAACTTCATTATTGTTTACTTAATTCTAACAAACAAATTCTTATTAAAAAACTAACCAAAATTAAAAATAATTTGCTTATAATTCCTGCACAGGAGAGACTTGGTGTTGTTTCCAAACAAAAGGAAATATATCGGTATTAGCATAGGTTATCGGCCAAAATGAATTAAAACATATCGGCTTATAGGATATCGGCAAAATCCAATATTGTACATCCCTAATATATATATATATATATATATATATATATAAGTTCAATTACCAAAACCAATTTTGAATGGTTTTTGTTTTAGTTAATCATAGCTTGGTGAAAGCTATTGTTGTTTAAATGTATTTGAAAAGAAAGATCCACTGTTTTCCTTTCTAATGATGAATTAATTCACTGGAAGGTATCAAATCTAACAACATCAATAAGTTTAGTAAATTCTGCTTCAGAAAGAGCCAGTTTTATGACTGTACCTCACCCTCCCAGCTGGCAGGTGGCGCTGTGATGGCAGTGGGAATATGGACTCTGGTGGATAAAAGCGACTACATAAGCCTCCTGTCCTCCAGCACCTACTCGGCCGCAGCCTTCATCCTGATTGGTGCGGGGGCCGTCGTGATGCTCACCGGGATACTGGGCTGCTGCGCCACCATCAGGGAAGAAAGAGGTCTTCTTATAGTGGTGAGAGAGGTGTCAGGCATGTTTAAATTTTTTAAGTATTGCAATGTGGTTGCCAGGGTGTTCTGAGGGTTTTAAAGTGTCTGGTATGTGGTTGCTAGGTTGTTCTGTGTGTTACTAGGGTGTTCTGGGTGTTTTAAAGAGTCTGGTATGTGGTTGCTAGGGTGTTCTGAGTGTTTTAAAGTATAGCAATGTGGTTGCTAGGGTGTTCTGAGTGTTGCTGGGGTGTTCTGGGTGTTTCAAAGAGTTTGGTATGTGGTTGCAAAGGCGTTCTGTGTGTTTTAAAGTATTGCAATGTGATTGCTAGGGTGTTTCGGGTGTTTTAAAGAGTCTGGTGTGTGGTTGCTAGGGTGTTTTGGGTGTTTTAAAGAGTTTGGTATGTGGTTGCTAGGGTGTTCTGAGTGTTTTAAAGTATAGCAATGTGGTTGCTAGGGTGTTTCGGGTGTTTTAAAGAGTCTGGTATGTAGTTGCTAGGGTATTCTGAGTGTTGCTATGGTGTTTTAAAGATTCTGGTATGTGGTTGCTAGGGTGTTCTGCGTGTTTTAAATTATTGCAATGTGGTTGCTAGGGTATATTGGGGTTTTAAAGAGTCTAGTATGTGGTTGCTAGGGTGTTCTGAGTGCTTTAAAGAGTCTGGTATGTGGTTGCTAGGGTGTTGTGGGTGGTTACAAAGGTGTAGCTGTGCAGTTGTTAAGGTGTTCTAAGTGTTTTTAAAGGGTTGCCAGGGTGTTTTGAGTGTGTTCAAAGCATTATTATGTGGTTGCAAGGGTGTTCTGAGTGGTTGCTAGGTGGCTGCTTACTGCCCTGAGTCAAAACATTCCAACCTCAGGCAAAAAAGTTTCATATCATATATCACAGTGCAGGATGAGTTACGTGTGAATTACATGTTTCATATTTATTATTTGTTTTGTTTGGTTAACTCACCCTAAATTGTGTTGCTTGACTAAGGAAGCACCACCAACACAAAGGTTATTTTAACAAAGGAAGGAACCAATTGAATGGTTTTCAGAACAGTCTGTCAAAAGATCAACACAAAAACCTCAGACCTCTTGAGTAAAATATTATGAGTAATGGACAAAATGTAATGTAAACACTGGATTACAGTAGCAGTGTGGGTTCCTGCACACAGAAGCCAGGGATTATTCTGGGAACATGCGGTCACACTATATACGTGCCTTTTTTTGTGCTTTCTAAATGAGTTTGATGGTGCTCATATGTGTGTCTCTTAGTTGTTTCAAAGCTGTCAACATATCTGATTTAAATAAAGACGTGTGTATCTTTATGAGGTCTGACTTAAAAACTGAGTCATAACTGAGGAATGACTGCCAGCTGAGAGAGAGAGGGAGAGAGAGAGAGAGGGAGTATAGAGGAATGAGTAGGGAGTGAATCCAGAATAGAGGAATGAAAGGAGAGTGGTGGGCACAGAAAACAGAAGGAAAATACAGAACAAATACAGGCTGAGAGAAGAATAATAATGCTTTTAACCTTTATCAGCTGCGTCAAATTCCTCAGATGCCATTTGTTCACATTTCCAACAGCTGATGAACATCAGAGAGACTCTAGTGAAAAATAATATATTTAAAATACATTTATTTCATACTAAGTATAGTTAAAATCTATTAACATATATACTGACATAACACTCAAGACTTACTGAAATTGTAGTATCACTTGTGCACAATGCACATTTCTTATCCCTTTGATGCACACACTATGAAAACCCCTTCTAATGCACAACATGGGTCTAAATTGACCCAGATTAGTTACTTCACGCTTCGCTGGGCATTTGTTTTTGTTTTATCTTTTGAAATAAATTTATTTCAGTATTTAATATTCCCTGATCTATAAATTCCATGATCCATGAATATTAAAAATATTTTTTTTGCAATGACAACAAATTAATATTTTGTTTTTTTGTAGTGAATTGTAGTGAATGTGAACGAATAGATGAAAATAAAACTAACAAAATATAATCACACAGGTACAGCGCTACATCAAATTGCCATCTCAGTGCTTGCATGCCTCACAAATGACAACTACAGATTTGTGCTCCTTGCACACAGGCCTGACACTGAACACCAGCTGCTGACTTCTCTGTCTTTGGCAGCTGGGCAGATCCTGTACTCTTCCTCTTCTATTGACCCTTCTGCCTGATATATACCTCTGGCTGGGTGGTGACAGTGTTTTGTTTTTTTTAATCCCACATCTTCCCATTGCCTCTGTAATATGGCTTTGAAGGTGGGGCCTGCAATCTAAGCACCTCTTCATATGTGGCACGACAAGCTCTTTGACCAGTTCCTTCGTGCATTGGTCACACCACCCATATAATCAGGGTGTTGCTCAGTGAAGTTGGTGTTGGCCAGGGATGGTCAGCATCGGTCCTGGAGAGCCACAGTCCTGCAGAGTTTTGCTCCAACCTTGATAAAAACTCACCTGCCTGTAGCTTTCTAGTAACCCTTAGACCAGGGGTTCTCAAAGTCTACATTCAAAGGTCCAAATCTGAATTTTCCTCAGTGTCAAAGGTCCGGAACAATTGGTTATTACAAAACGTGTTTTTAATAAACATACATAACATATAACAAATAAACACTCATTTAAAAAAAAAAAAGGTTCCCTTTGCATTCAAAATACTTTAATAACAAGTGCAAAAGTGGCAAAACAATTAATTTAAGTGTCAGCAGTAGAAGTCGACCTATAATGTTTTTCCTCTGGCCAATGCCGATATTTAGAAATCAGGGCAGCCTATGGCCGATATTTTTTTCCCTTTATATCAAAAGAGAGTTTGCGTAAATGGTTATTGCAGGGCACAAGATAGTAATAGTAGTAGTAGTAGCCTAATTCATAGTAATAATACATGGCTCAAAACTTAAGCACCTTCTCAAAACAGTTCTGAAGCATGCTTTTTTGTTTATGTTTGCTGACAGACACCAGTGTTTCCCGCAGACTAGCAAATGCAAGTTGATTCTCTGCCAGCAGGAGGCGCTGTTGGAGCGTGATATATAGCTGTTTCCCCGGTAACGACTGTAATCAAATAAGCGCTACTTTATCAGCCATTACAGGAAAGACCAAATGAAAATTGACATCAAAGCTTTTCTGAAGAAAACGGACGGTTCTTTTTATTCAACGAAGTATAAGCCTTTTGGAAAATCTATTTGTAGCGGTCAGTTTTGATATTGTGACAAGCCGCCACAAATAAATGTATACACTGGGCACTGCTATAAGACAAATTGCCATAATATAAGTGATAGCAAAACAAAACAAAAAAATAAAAATATTAGCGGTGAAATGTCGCCTATTATGTCAAACGTCATACGCTCACTGGATGTCATGATGACAACACATGTCATGAAGGAAAAGTTTCAGTATCTCGCCTGCAATTTCGTACCTTCTCCAAAAGACATAAAAAAAATAAGAATAAATAAACAAATGATTTACAAGTTTAACGTGCGTTTATCAAAGTAGGAAATATAATTAGTGTTCTTGAAATATGAAATAGAAGCGGGTCCGGATTGAATTCCCTCCGGAGTCCGGACTTTGAGAAGCACTGATCTATACACTGATTATATATTGTCGCTGTCAGACAGAAACCTTGTATGTCCAAAACCATTACTTTTTAGAAACACTGACAGACATAAAGGGTGACCAATAGCGCTGATTTATGACAAAAAATAAAAATGATGAAATGTGGAGATACAAAGTTTCTGCCTGACAGCAATGATATATACTTGTATATAATTTTTTTTTTTTTATTATTTTGACTTTTATTTTGTTCACCTAGCTAACATTAGCTAGCTAAAATAGAATATGTCAACAGCAAGCTAGTATTGGTCATGTTTCTCTGTCTCACTGGTAGATTTCAAGGACAGGGTAAG